>NW_025798762.1:600176-900176 GCF_021613505.1 Equus quagga
AAACATATAGCTGCTTAAAGAAGGACTACATTTCCCAGTCTTTTGATTAAAATTCTGGCAAATATAAGCAGAATTTTGTATTTGCCTTTTTAGACGTTTACTTAAAGTAGATCTATTCCTCTTTTCTGTTGGTAGAAATGTCTCTGTGTTTTTCAAGCTCTAGCATCCATCTCGGGCCGTGAGTGAGAAGCACGAGCAACAGTGAGCACGGCAAAGCAGCAGGATAGAAAAGCTGGGTCCCTTCTGATTTGATGAAGATCTCATATGAGTTTCTATACTGCCTGCCTCCAAATTCCTTTTATTTGTAAGAAAAATTAGCTTTTATCTTGTTAAAGCCACTGTTGTTTTGGTTTTATCACTTGCAGCCAAAGCTAAACTGACACTCTATCCCATGTGTAATGATTAAAAACAAAACAAATTATTTTTGTTTTACTGAACTCCACAGTATATATGGGGTAGTTTCTGAACTTCCTATACAGTTACATTCATAATTTTGTAAATTTCTTCACAAATCTGAAGATATTGTTTAAGATCCTTTATATTTACAGCATATTTTTTATATCTGGTGGAATAAAATTCATGTAATATTCTGTTGCAATATTTCCTCGGAAATATAAACTTGTAAATTTTCCTTTCATAAATTTTGGAATCTACTTGACTAATTTTCAGAAGAGTAAAAAGATATGTATTCTTATATCAGGCGACCATGTGTTCGCCTAAAAGGGAGATGAAATTTTGATTAGATTACACTGAATTTTATAAATTCAGTTAAAGTAAATTGACAGCTTCACAATTTAAAATTTTACCATTCAATAACTATGTGTCTTTATTTGTGGGGCCTTCATTTTTGCCTTTAGTAAAGTTTTGTAGATTTCTTTATGTAGACAGTACACAATTCTGATCAGGTTTCCTAGATAGTCTTTAGATTTTTTGTTAAACATTGGCACCTGCGTTAACATCTGTTGCCAATCTCTTTTTTTTTTCTTCTGCTCCCCAAAGCCCCCAAGTACATAGTTGTATATTCTAGTTGTGAGTGCTTCTGGTTGTGCTATGTGGGACACTGCCTCAACATGGCCTGATGAGCGGTGCTATGTCTGCGCCCAGGATCTGAGCCAGTGAAACCGG
This sequence comes from Equus quagga, assembly GCF_021613505.1. NCBI lineage: Eukaryota > Metazoa > Chordata > Mammalia > Perissodactyla > Equidae > Equus > Equus quagga. The sequence goes on from NW_025798762.1 coordinate 601,302, forward strand.
GCCGTGGAAGCACAGCGTGCTAACTTAACCACTCGGCCACAGGGCTGCCCCGATATTCTTTAATTTTGGTTGATGTTGGCCATGGGATGCTTTTCCCATGAGCCTTTCTAATTGTGTATTCATGGAGCCTAAGGCAGCTCTCAGTTTTTGTCTGTTGAATATGTATCTAGGAATCTTAGTTTTCCTGTTCATTTTGGTAGTTTTTCATTTATTTTCCAAATACAAATAATGATCATCTTGTTTCTGACTTTCAAATATTTGCATTTTGTTTATTTCTCTGGAGTTAGAAAGTTGGTTAGGACATCCCAGTGATGCTTTCTGTGTGCAATGCCCTGCACTAAGTACTTAATACATGAAATCTCACTTAATCTTAACATGCGCACCTGAGGTAGAAACCATACTTATTCTTGTTTTACAAATGAGGAAATAGAGGGGACTTGCCCAGAAGGAGATAGTCAGCATGTGGTCCAGCAGCACATGAGGGTGGAGTTTTACCCACTGTGCTTGAAGAGTTAGCAGGAAAGTGAGAGTTGCTGTTCGATTCCTCACTTTAATGGATCTGTGCGAAGGTTTCTCTGTATATCTGGGAATTGTAGTGAATAAAAATGCTTAACTTCAGTACCTTCCACTACACTCCTCTAAAAAAATATCTAAATGAGCATAAGATCCCACTGAGTTTTGCACATTTGATAGGTGTGTGTTACCTTGTCATTTTAATTTATAGTTTTTGATACCTAGTGAGTAGCTTTTCATCTTCTGCTTAACTTTTTGAATTCTTCCTTCTGTGTTTCCAATTTATATATTTGACTTATTTTTTCCAGTTAAGTTTTTTTAAGTGCTAATTTGTAGGCATTCTTTGCTCTAAACAGTAAATTCTTGTCAGTTTTAGATAGTGCAAATCTCTTTTTTCAAGTTGTAACCTGGTTCTTAAATTTATTTATAGCAGTGGTTCTCAAACTCTGGTCTTATATTTATTATAAGACACTGGTCTTATAATTGCTTTATATTCTAAAAAATTCTTCAAGACTCTCAAAAGTTTTTGTTTATGTGGGTTCTATTTATTAATATGTACTTACTATATTAGAAATTTAAATGGAGAATTTTAAAAATATTTATTAATTCACTTTAAAATAAATTAAATGTTAGCATTTTTATGTGAAGTAACTATATTTTCCAAAACAGACAAAAACATCACTGAGAGTAGCATTGTTTTATATTTTTGCAAATTTCTTTAATATTTGGCTTAATAAAAGACAGCTGCATTCTTTTATCTTATTCTGCATTCAATATGTTGCCATATGCCAGTTTATTTGAAGTATCTGAAGAAAGCCTGGCTTCACACAGATATGTAGTTGCAAAAGGTGGAGTATTTGCATAGTGTTTTCAGGTGATTACTGATGTTACTTTTGATGCTAAACCCAAACTGACAATGTAGTTTCTTAAAGGGCAATTGCAATGTGAAACCTGAAACCATGCTGATGAATGTTTTGTATGCTGTTTTATTAAAATCTCATTGATTTATCTGGCATTTAGAATCAATCTTTTACCTATGCATGGTTTTGTGACATAATTTACTGATCACTTGCAAAATATTAGTACTCTGAATAATGCAGGCCTTCCAAATGTTGATCTATTCGTTATAAAATATCCAAAAATTGATTTTGTTAAAATCACTACTAATCTTATCAGATTATTGGGAATCTAACTTTTGCCTGAAATCTTGTTTTTATTATTGGTAACAAATACAGTTTTTCTTAAGGTGAATGTTTACTTTGTTCACTTTTGAGAAGAGATCTGCCAAATACTGAAGTCAGAATAACTATGGTTACTGTTTGTTCCATGAAAAGAACAATTATTCAGCTCACACAAGTACCCTTTCTTGAAAGCAATATACTTGAGTGTGCAGGGAAAGTGCTTTATAGATACTTCCTATTTAGTCATGAGGAATATTTAAAAGTGGTATACACAAGTGGCTAGGATTTAGAGAAAAGCTTAAAAATTTTATGTTTTACTCGTTATTTTCTGTGTATCCTATTTGTACATGCTGACTAGTGGGATAATGAAAATCAATCTATGTGTGTTTCCTTGGTGATAAAGTGGGGAGATTTTCCTATTCCACAGATGAAGTCACCAATAGTCCATTTCCCACAATTCTTCACAGACTGGGCTTAAAATATGGAGTTGCTTTAAGGTGACTTTTTGTGCTGAGTCAAATTAGTGCATTTAAATGATTACCATTACCAGTGGTCTTGATTTATGAACTACATAAGCTTCTCTCATTCCCAATTTTAAAAGAACTACTTCTAAGCTAAAACTTAATTACAGCTTGGAAAGTACAGGGACATTTTTATAATGCCTTTGGGAAGGTGGTTGAGAATTAAAAGTAAATAAATAATGCTGTTAAATAATGTAAACGTACATTGATTTCTTTAATATGTGTAACAGCTATCTCTCAGGAGTTCAGATTTATATATTGTTCAATTCTAATCCTCAGAAAATCATCATAAGATAGGACTTTTGATGTTAAATTTATAGGGGAACAAATGTGAGGATGCAGATTGCAAAGCAGGTTACTCCCCGCTAAGGAGATCATCAATGACCTCCACACGGCCAAAGGCAGTGAACTCGTGTTCATCCTTATCTTAGCAGATCATTCTGCAACACTTGACAAGTTTTACTGCTAATTTATTGAAACTCTCTTCCCACTCAGCTTTTGTATAACTATTTTTTAAAAATAATACTTTTGACATAACTCCTTTTTAGTATTCTCTGTAACTTAAAAAAGAAAAATAATCCTTTAAGTGTCTGTATTCTCTGTGGCCTCTGCCCCTGGCATTATGCTCTTTTGACTCTTCCTGTGTGGCCTCATTTGGAACACTCATGTTTCCAATGGCGTGCTACATGATTTTGATTCCCATGTTTATGTCTGCAGTCCAGAACACCTGACCTTCACCCAGCTACTTTCTGAGTATCTACATATGATCATCCCACAGGGGTCTCCAATTTCTCGTATCCCAACTGAATTTATTATCTCCTTGTAAACTGCTCATCCGTTTGAATCCCCCGTCTTGGCGAATGATGTGGAGATTCACCAAGTGCTCAAGTCAGAACACTGATGGTGATCCTGAACCCCATCTCAACCAAATCCAAAAGTCACCAAGCCCTTTTGGAGTCTACCTTCTTCATCTCTCTCCATTCCCACTGCCACTGGCTCTCTGCTGCTCACATTAGTTATCATCTAGAGTATTGTTAATAATACTCTTATAATAACAATGATATTTACTGAACAGTAATTGTAGTTGGAAAACTTTACATGAATTATTTCATTTAAGTTTCATAGTAACCTCATGATGTAGGTACTATTATTTCCATTTTCAAAATGAAAACAGCTGGGCCTCAAAGAGGTTATGTAGTTTGTCCAAGGCCACACAAGTAAGTTTGCCACTTCATGTTGGATCGGTAAATATGTCAAGGTCCGAGCTCTTAACCAGCTTGGTAGTTGCCATCTTTCTGCCCTGTCAGAACCAAGTCTGACCTACCCTCTATCCTACTGCACAGAGCAGCTTCTAAAATCTGATGAAAAGAAATCACAACATGATTAAAACCTCCAAAGAGTCCCATTGCTCTGAAGATAAAGTCCAAACATAATCTCTCATGATGGGATTCCTGTGGTGTCTGTAACATCACCTTCAGGCATTCATTGTTGCACACATTTTCCTCCATCCATCGTGAGTCCTGAGGGATCCCTGAATGTGCAATGTCGTTTTACATTTCCTTCCCCCCTACTAACCTGCTATTTTCTCTACCTGGAATATCCTTTCCTTGTTGACTAGCTAACGTCTGTTCATTCTTCAAAGCTTGGCTCATATATCATTTCTTCTGGTAAGAATTCTTTGACTTCCCATTATAATTTATATACTTCTGTTTCCAGTACATTCCTAGCATTTACCACCTGGTATGTGATAGCTGACAAAATACCTAAGGGTAGGAAATATGTTTATTTTACATTTACTCCTGGGGTCTAGTGCCCTACCATAAGGCACTAAAATACATATATATGTTTTTGCTGAGGAAGAGTCTCCCTGAGCTAGCATCTGTTGCCAGTCTTCCTTTATTTTGTATGTGGGTCACTGCCACATCATGGCCGCCTGTGCCTGGTAACTGAACCCTGGCTGCTGAAGTGGAGCGTGCTGAACTTAACCACTAGGCCACGAATCCAGCCCCATAAAATATTTTTTGAATGAATGAATGGTTGAGGTTATTTCAAAATTCACCTAGTTTAGCTTATCTCTACGTATTTTGACCAAATTTTGTGATATATTTTAAATAATTGAATTAGATTTTCAGTTAAAAATCCTTTAAATTTTTGTTAATAAACTTATTCCTTTGCATTGCTCTTCATTTTATTTTTAACAGTTTATTTAATATAGAAAATGTAAATATAAATGTAAATGTGAAATAATGCTAAAGTACTGATGAGCTCTAATAAGTTGGGGGAAAATGGAGATGGGTCAAGGCTAGTGGACAGCTAATAATATCACATAAGGTAATTTTTTGAAATGGGATATAGTTGAACTTTTCCTCAAAAATATCTGTCCTGGTGTTTTTAGGAGGAAATAGTATTTTATGACAGGAGAAGACTAAACTGCATGGCAATAAATCTAGGTTTCCTTCCAGATCTTAGATTAGCTATCTGAAAACCTTGTGATTTCTCACAGGCAGATAAGTGCAAGAGTGCATTGAGCAAAACAATAAATAAAATCACAGAAACAAATAAATAAAATATATATTCTACTTGCCTAGTGCACAGAATAGAATAAATTTATAAAAGTTTAACTTTGTCATTATAAAGTAGAAATGCAAGAAAATAGTCTTTTGCTTTAACCCTATTGAAGGATTCACAAATTGCCATCTTGAGGGCTGAATTTATCCTTAGGTTTTGATTTGTTGGCTGGCACAGTATTTAAAAGCCAATTTGTAATGAAGGCATTCCAATCGTGCATGGAGCCTCCAGGATGACAGCACTTCCCATTATGTTACACCTGGATTCTTCCACTCATTTATGTTACACGCCTGGTCCTTATGGACACTTGGTTTAGAGTTGGAACTTGACTAACCAGCTAGCTCTTTGCTTTGAAAACAAAATCCTTTATTAGTGTGAGGTAGACTGAACTGGAGGATGGTGGTAAGAATTTGTGTTTGATTGGTTGTTTTTTACCAGAGGGCAAGGGTTTGGGTCTGGCTTTTCCAGACTAAAATGAATCATCTTGCTACATTCTTTAACTGCTCCATGAAACATTTTGTTTTTTATCTTTAATGTGAAAATTTTAATACTTCACAAATAATTACGACAAAACAGTTACAGAAATCTTGTAATGTAAACCATAAATTATTTTAAAATTGGCAGTTGTTTCAAGTTCTAACATAATTCCTGGGTCCAAGTGCTTAATAACTGTTGAACTAAACTGCATATAAATGAAAATCCATTTGCACTCCTTGATATAAATTCTCTGACTAAAGCTGTTTCATTTTTAAAGGGCAACTTAGTCTTCATTATGTGGGTTACTGTATTAGTTTGCTATGGCTGCCATAACAAAATGCGACAGATTGGATGACTAACACAGCAGAAATTTATTTTCTCATAATTCTGGAGCTAGAAGTCCAAGATTAAGGTGGTGGGAAGTTTGGTTTCTCCTAAAGTCTTTGTCTCTCCTTGGCTTGCAGTTGGCCGCCTTTTTGCTGGGTCCTCACATTGTCTTTTCTCTTTGTACGCACATCCTTGATGTCTCTTCCTCTTCTTATAAGGATGCTAATCCTTTCCAATTAAGGCCACACTCTTATGACCTCATTCAATCTTAATTACCTCTTTAAAGACCCTCTCTCCAAACACAATCACATCGGGGTTTAGGTTTCAACATATGAATTTTGGGGGACATAATTCAGTCCATAACAGTTACTGTAGTTTAATGCATGTTTAAGGGGTGATAAAGAGTCAAAAGAAAATGTGAACTCAGCCAAATTCTTGAGATGAAGGAGAGAGTTCGATATATAAACACCAAAATATGTCGCATTTTTTTTCCTCGAGGATTTTTTAGTAATATTCTGAAACTAAATCAATCTTTTTCTTCCCAAATAATAGTTTTCTGAGGGATAGATATAGTTTAATTCATCATTTGCAAAGTGAGAAAGGTGTAATCATGATTAAGCTATAACCCCATACCCAAATTACCCTCTAATTGTCATACCATTTGTCAAACTCTTTATGCCCTCTCATACCTCCTTGCTCCTGTCTCTGCTGGAATGTTTGTCTCTCCATTCCTGCTTGGTTAGCTCTGCTTTGACTTCAATACTTAACTCAAATTTAACCTAAACTACTCTCTCTGGGATCCTCTCTATCTTGTTCATAACTTTATCAAAGTGTTCACCACACTGCTTAATAATTTTTCTTCTTGACTGTCTGTTCATCCTGAGGCTAGCGATTTGTTCCATTCGTTATTTTCTAATGGTCTGGTATAGTGTATTTTATTCAGGAAAGTGCTCAATTAATGTTGTCAAACAAATGGATGAACTGTAATGAGTTGGAAATCCCTTTCATGAAGACCAGATGGCTCATCTTTTCAGGGCAGTTTTCTGTGGGGTTTTCCTGAAGTCATAATTTTATGGTAGGTGGTGTAGAAAGGGAACTCTCATCGGGCATCAGAAAGGCAAGTGAAGAGTGATGAGAGTTAAGCCCAACACTTGAAGTGAGAAGGGAAAGTGCTGGCCTGTGAACATCATGAGTGTGTGTAGAGTATTCACATTAATGGCCTATACTCCATGGGATGTGCAGCAGTTTGACAGATAAATGGCATGCAACAAAAGAGCTGCTAAATTTATAACATTGAGAAAGAAGTGGGAAGTAAGTTGGAGCATGAGAACTAGAGATAGAATGAATACAAAATGACTGTTCAAATGCATTATTAAAAATACAAAGTTATGTAAAAAGAAAACAAGCAAACAAAAAGACAATTGAAAACTTTAAAGAAGATTAAACATGACTTTAGGAAGTCATGAATTCTTTTAGTCAATTTATATATAGATCAAGTGCCACTTGGTGCCAGATAGTTTTCTACATAGTGAAGATAACATGGTGAAGATGACAGACAAGGTTCTTACTCCAGATGAGCTTACAATCTAGTTGGGTTGTACAGACAATAAATAACATAAAAGAAAAAATGTTCTTTCTGATAGTGACATTGAAGGCAGAAAAATTAAATACGGTGAAATATAAATAGATTTGATGTGTGGTTAATTTAAAATGGGTGGAAAGGGAAGGCCTCATGGAAGACTTGACTTTTGAACTGAGATGTGAATGATATGAAGGAGCTGTCAAGAAGTGTGAATGGTCTGAAAGTTCACCCTACTTGCAAACCTACAATTTAGTTTGACATAGTTTCACGGATGCTAACAGAAGACATGAAATTCTTGGGTCAGAGACAAAAAAACTTTATTACTCACAGCAGAGCAAGCAGCATAAATTGCATGTTTGCATCAATCTTCTTTGACTCCTGAGTCCTGCTGGGACAATGCAGAGTGGCTCCAGAGGATGCTGCACAAGCTCTGGGTTTGCGTTTAAGCTGAGGAACCTGAGCTTAGAACACTTCAGCTTTTTATAATGGGCTGCAAGCCAGCCTGCCCAAACGCCCCAGGGGAAGATATTATCTTTAGTATGCTGGACAGTAAATAAATCTGTTCTTTGCCCTAGAGGGAGACACTTTATAAATGTCATTAATAAAATAGTTATAAACATGCAGAACTGTGAGAAACCCATGGAGAATTATCTGTCAACAGAGCACAGCCAGGCAAAGATGTGTATTGAAAGCTTTTCAGGCAAGAACAAAGAGAGACAGAAGTCTGGCATGTTTGAGGAACGAAAAGAAGGTCAGTGTGGATATGGTTAGTGATATGGGAGCAGGGTGGGAAAAGAGGAGACCGGAAGGGTAGGCAGGGGCCCGGTCTTGAAGGGCTTTCTAGCCATGGTATTGTATTAAAAACCAATCCATGAGTTTCTGGCTTAGAAAAGTTTAGCTAATTATCTGTAAGAAGAGGAGTTGTTTCCAAAAAATAAATGCACACATATGTGTGTGGTGGGTTTGAAATTATTTATACTTACTCAAATTTGATTAACTATGTATTCATATTGTGTGATTAAATTTTTCTCAAGCAAATTTATTTCTATACAGAATTTATATGTATACAAAATTATATATATATATAATTTATAAATGATAAAATTAAGGATATTGGCTATATTTAAATATATTCAAGTCATGATGTTCCCTTACTTAATTATCTTACCCATGAGAAAAAAGTTATATTTCATGATTTTGTACCCCAGAGGTATTGTTTTACATGCAAATGTGTAATCCTGATAAATCCTGATATATCAAGCACCCTGGCAGTGGCTAACTTTTTCTTTTTTTCACCCTTAAATTGTTCTTTGGATGAAGTTGTGTTACTGATACTTCCACATTCTTGGAAAGACTAACTACCGTTAATCCTTTCCAAACTTTGAAGCTTTGAAAACTAACATAGCTTTATGGATGCTGGCTTCTTGGAGTTGTAAAAGAAAATGAGAGATGATTTGCTTGATGCTTTCTTTCAAATAAATGAATATTTTCTGAAGCATTCATTCACCCACTCATTCAACAGAGTCAAGAGGGCCTGCCTTGTGTCAAGTAATGCGTTAGACACCAGGGGTGATATCAAGATTTTAAGAATTGTAGGTCTCTATCCTTATACAAACAGATTTTATGCAATCCATCCCAGAGAGACAATGTAATAATCGAGGTGTGAATAAAGTCCCATGGGAATACAAAGAAGATGAGTGCATTATTCTCATTGAAATGTTATAAAAGACCTTTAAATAAAACTAATAGTTATTTTATTTCTTCAGAGGAAGCTCTTTCTACTGATGGAAAACATGAGTTAATATTAAGTTTAGTCTAAATATTAAGCTACAATAGCCTTCCTTTTAAATTTTACTTGTTGGTTAGAGTTTGGCTGTCTGGAGCATCATAAAATATTTATTACTCCCGTCCATCCCAACAATGCTCATCTCCGTGGCAGCCCTTCTAATTAATATCTGATCACTCCCTTCATCATTGATTTTTGTACGTTATTTATAAAGCTATACAGAGTTTTCTTAAACTTTATTTTTTTCATCTTTCCCACAACACTTGAATCTTTGCTCACAATAAAAATTTATTGCTGTAGTTTGTTTTACTTTTATATATTTTGGACAGCTTTCTAATAAATACCTTCTTCTGTGTTTCTCTGCCAGAGCCACAGTTTATAAATACTTAGAGTACTGCAGTCAGTGCTTAGTGCTACGCTTTAAAAGGGAGGTAAACAAAATAAAATGGTCATAAAGTAACAACCAATGTGCAAAGTAGTGAGGAATCACTTCTCTTGAGAAATGAGGGAAGAAACTTGGGGCACTTAGCCATGAGTAGAAAAGACTGAGGCAGGATCTAAGAGGTCTCTTTAAATTTTAGGTCAACTGTCATACAGAAAATTATTATCTGTGTTCTTCATGACCCCATCAGCACCCCTATCAGTCTGTGTGTCAGGAAGGGAGGGGAGAATTGGGAATAGTAATGAGCACTTTAAGGTTTATGAAGATGCTCGGGCACTTGAACAGGAGCTTAGCATTGATCCAAAGGATGGGGCAAATTAGAGAGATTAGGGAAAGGAAATAACGCAGTCAAGTTTTATGATTTATTTAGTCTTTTTGTTTGAGTTGTATTTGCAGTGGAGGAGAAGTCATGTAATGTGGGAAAGTGGTTTTAGCTTGGCTAGGATGATGTGCTTTGCATTGTGGACCTAGATGACAAAAGGCTCAGCTGGATTACATATGAAGAAATTTAGACACAGAGGCTATGTAATAGGCCCAAGGTTAAACAATTAGTATGTAGTTGAGTCAAGATTTGAATTTAGGTGGCTGACTGCAAAACTTAGACTCTTAAAAATGACACCATGCAAGAATAAGAATAGTATATTGTCAAGTAAAAAACACTGTTTCAAAAACTGAGATCTGGGCCAGCCCCAGTGGCCTAGTGGTTAAGTTCAGCGCATTCAGCTTCGGTGGCCCGCGTTCGATTGCCCCATGAAGACTTACACCGGTCATCAGTGGCCATGCTGTGGTGGTGGCCCACAAACAAAATAGAGGAAGATTGGTAAGAGATGGTAGTTCAAGGTGAATCTTCCTCAGCAAAACAATGATGACAATGACAACAACAACAAACAAAAGAAACCCAAACCTGAGATCTAACTTTTGTAAATGAATTCCATGTATATGCTTGAAAAGATTGGGTAGATATACACAAAAATGTTGATAGAAATGATCTCTGGGCAGTTTGATTTGGGGCATTTAAAAAAATTTCATCTTTATGCTTTTAATTTTTCACAAAATCATGTATTTTTAAAAATCTTTTATGTGCTGAATGAAAATACCTGCTAACCTAGAATTATATGCCAAGAAAAAATATCTTTCAAGAATGAGGGCGAAATACACACATTGCTAGAAACATAAAAATAGAGTTTGTTGCTAATAGACCCTCATAAGTCAAAATTCTAAAGCTTATGTATCAGAGCAAAGTTAAGTGATACTTGATAGAAATTATGAGTTTCCAAAAGTAAATGAACAACAAATGAAATGATAAATCTGTGGATAAATCTGAAGAAACATTAACTCTGTACAGCAATATAACAATATTTGTGAGGTTAAAAGGAGAAAACAGCAGGAAAATTTTAAAATCTAATACAAATTGTCTACAAAAAGTGAAAGTGATATTATAAATGTATTGTGGAAATATTATCCGTGGATATTGTTTACATAATATTGTAAAGCTATCCATTTCACTTCACCTGAGCTAAAGCATCATTAAAATCCCAATCAAAATCTCAATACTTTCAGGGGAAGTGTGGTATTTGGTAAGCTGATTCTGAAGTTTAAATAAAAGTGCAGTGGAGCACTCCTGAATTAGAACAATGTGGTAGGATTGCCCTAGGAGATATGCACGTTCATTATAAAGCTATAGTTTTGGTTAAAATGGTATGATGTTGGCACAGAAATAGACAAATACTCCAATGGGACAGAATAGAAAGCTTGGAAACAGACACATGCACAACTAGAGACTTGTCTGGTTATGCCTATCTGTAAAAGATGAAGGCAGATAGATTTTTAAAATACATGGTTCCGCACAATGGGTTATCTGCGTGGGGAAAAAATTGGATCCATAGCTCACATCATACAGAAAAAGTCAGTTGCAGGAGTATCATTAATCTAAATGTGAAAAGCAAAACTATAAACATTTTAGAAGATATTAGAGGGAAGATTTTCATGATCTTTGGAGTAGGTGAAGATTTCGGACACAGAATGGAACTTAAATGAAACGTGATAAATTCAACTACATTCAGAACTTCTAAATCTATATTCTGAATCAACTATATTCAGAACCTCTGTTCTTAAAAATATGTCATGAAGAGAATGAAAAAGGCATGGCAAGCCAGAGATCTTTGCCATACATATTTAACCAAGGAATAATATCCACTGTGTATAAAGACTCCTAAAATTCACTAAGAAAAAAAGACAGTTTACCTAAATTGAAATATATGTGGAAGACTTAGATACTGCATAGAGATGGAAAATCAAATAGTCAATAAATATATGAAAAGACACTCAACTTTAGTCAGAATCAGGTGTGTGGTAAAGAATAATCTTGCCCCCAAAGAAGCCTGGCCTTTGCCCTCAACTTCTGGGAGTTTGTCTCCAAGCTCCCGGATTGTCATGCCTGATAGATGCGTCCTTGTTTGCCTGGGTGCTTTGTGTTGGATAGTCTAACAAGGTGATTTGGGGTGGGAGCTGGCTAAACCAGGTAATAACAATGTGATTTAAAGTAAAGACCATGGGCCAAGCCAGATGATAACAATATGATTGAGGGTAGGACTTTGAGTCATGAAGCTTGACCTCTGGAGGAGTGGAGTCTGAGATCAGCCAGTGGGAAGTTCCTACGCGGTGGAGCTCCGATACCTTAGGCATCAAGGCTTGGATGAGCTTCCCTGGTTGTCAGTATTCCATGAGAATTGCCACATATCAGTACCATGAAAGGAACATTGTCCTGACTCCATGGAGAGAGGACAACAGAAGCTCTGTGTTGAATACTTTTTCCTGGATTCTCTCCTATGCACTTCTTTCCTTGGCTGACTTTAATCTGTACACTTTCTCTGTAACAAATCATAACCATGAGTATAACAGCTTTCAGTGAGCTCTGTGAGTCCTTGTAGAGAACTTTCAAACCTGAGGTGATTTTCGGAACCCCCAAACTTGAACTGATGTCAGAAGTGAGGGCAGTCTTGTGTGGACTAATTTCGCAGTTGTCCAACCTCAACGTTATGGAACTGAAATTTAAAAGCCACATGAATATTTAGTGTATACCCACTTGAATGGCAAAAACTTACAATACCAACTTTTGTTGAAAATTGGTACAAATTTGGAAAACAGTGAGGATGAAAATAAAGTCAGGATTGTGATTACAGCTACAGAGAGGAAGGTGGTTGTATGAGAGCTGGGAGTGGTACACAAGGCACAGGTTTTATGCACTTTTTCTTTAAGTACATTTTATATTATAGTATAAAGACAAGAATTTAAAGAAAATTTGAAAAGGCTTGATAGATAATGGCACCATAATGTTAACAGTGAGATTTTGGATCATTTAAAAATCTTTCTTTGTGCTTTTCAATTATTCACCACCACATTGCATTATTTTTATCATAGAAAGAATAATAGAAGTGTTTTTTTGAGAATAAAAAGTGTGAGGTAAATGTGTTTCCAAAGTTAAAAAGAACTGACACGAGAATGTCAGAGAAGAGATAAAGCTGGCTACTCGTGATGTCCTATTGAAGGAACGATGGTTCGGGGTCTGGTCTCCAGTTTTGGGGCCCAGAAGATTTGTTATATGAGTACTCTCAAAGTTGATCTACTACCTGGGGACTGATGAGTAACTGACATGGATGTCAAAATTCCAGTTTGTTTATTTATAATTGGGGATATTTTCTTCCTTTGTCACCTGTCAGATTGCTTCTTTCCGTGTGTGTGGGAACATGGACAGTTGAAGGGATCATCAGAAAGTAGCTCTGCAATACATTCTGCTGGTTGTGACAAAGCCTGATGATCAAGGTCTCTCTGAATAGAGACCTCCAGATATAGGTTGACCCTGCTTTGGGGAACCCTGGATAAACTCTGGCAAAATACTTACTTCCTGGATCCCCTTCCTAAGGCCTGGTGTAGAATCCTCTTAGTCACAAGTGACTGTTTCATTTTTCTTCTAGATATTTATCTTCCATTGATTAAATTAACACTATCTTTCAAATCCTATTAGACATAATTAGATTTGTAGGCTTTGGTCTTATTTTGTCCTAGGCAACATCCTTCCCTTCTTGTCAGGAGGCTCCTGGAGATGGTTCATCTCATCCATTATGTATCGTTTTCAGGAGGTTAACTCTCAAAGGGCCAGGTCCTGTTCTTCTCTCCTTGTTATGTACTGTCTCCTTCTCTGCTCACTATATGTGATATGTGATATTTTACAATTCTTATTTAGCAAGATAGGATAAAGCACTTACTCATTAAGATACCCTCTCCCCAAATGGGATTTATTACTGAATGAGAAAAATAGATCTGTTGTGATCATTTCTGGCCCATGTTCTTGTAAAGAACATTTTTCTTTTGTAATAGCAAAAAAAAAAAAAAGTTTATCAGTTTCCTTGCAGCTTCTTTTGCCACTAAAATATTTTCCAGGCTACACTAATATGAAGATTTTTCAGCAATTTACAGAAATGGTGCTTCTGAGCATACATTTTCACTTTCACTATTGAAAGGAAACCATGGGAACACAGCATCCAATTTTGTGTGACAGGATCCTGGTTAGCAGGCCACATGTGGTGTGTTTTTGTTTTGTTCTATAGTTGTTTCCACTGTGTCATGTAATTCATCGGAAGGATTTTGAGAATGGAAAATGTCACAAACCAAACATACAAAATTAATGAGTAATTCACTCTATTGCAAAGGGCAGGTAGTGAACAGTCAGGCAGAACAAAAGCAACAAGAATCCCTGGGCATAAAGCTAATGAAGTTCAGATTTCTGTCTGTAACATGACGTTGTCAGGGCAATGATAACCATCCCACTTAGTTGTTAAATCTGTGAAAGTCACAAATGATTACCTTTGCATCCACTTTGCCTAACTTGTCAGTTAAGGATAATCACATGTTTAAAGCAAGTGAGAAAAACAATAGCAAATAGAGCTATCAGTATTTTCAGAGCAATTTTAGAATGAACTTGTCACTAGCACCTGGACTCATTTCCAGTGAGTCCTCTGTTCCTATATAAAACATATAAAACTTGGAGCTCAGCTTTGCTCTCACGTATTTTGGAGCCTGTAGTGATATGATTATGTCTATAAAAAAGTGAGGGGGCTTAGCTATGGACATCTCTCATCTAGCTCATTTTGACAAAGCATCCAAATAAAGGACAGAAATAATCACCGGAGATCTCTGAACTCCAAACTCCAGCCCCCTCACTAATCACAACTTTTCATAATTCTCTCCTGGTTTCATACCCCGTCCATTACCAAGACAACTATGGGTGTTTCCAAGGTAAAGTTATTTTACCTCCGAAATGTTTGCATTCAAACGTCTCTTCCTATAATCTTCAGAGCTTTTTGGTTTCCTGTGATTTGCAGCTACCACCCATAAACAGTGAAAGATTTGAGCTGTAGCTCTTTACCTTGGCACCAAAGATGTCTCTTGAGCCTTTTTTCATGTCTAGAATCAATGAATTATGTTAAAACCTAATTACTAAAATTCTACGTATTACTAGGAAGGGATGGAACATTTTAAGACAAGAGGAGCACAGGACATCACATCTATTGAAAAGATAAGGAAACGCAGGATGACGTATGGCTGAATATCTTCATTTCCCTTCCAGATGCACCCACCCTGCTGTTTCCTTGGGAGGCTGACTCTGTCCTCGAGATTTCCCTGCCCTCTGGCTTCCAGATGCGTTTGGCCATGGTGGGGTTCAGTAGGAAACAGAGGAGGATGAAGAGTGAGGTCCAGGCACTTATTTTCCTGACTCCTTCCCTAGTGTTGGGCATATGCCTTTAACAAAGATTACTGTTCCTTTCCAGGTGGCCTGTTCTGCATGGATTTCTCTGCTTTCAGGTTTTGCCAACTTCCTCCCTCACGTCCTGAGGCGGAGCTCAGCAGCTGCTCACACCAGGTCCCCGCCATTCCCTGTGGTTCCCTCTCTCTCATCACACTTGGAATATTTGTCTCTTTTCAGTAAACTCTTCTTGAGTTATTTCCATTTGAGTGTGCAATCTTTTTGTTGCTGAGACTCTGACTGAAACACCAAAAATGTTAATAATGCCTAATTCTGAAGACTAGTGTAAAAGAAATAACAAGAGCAAGCCAAAGTCTAAACTCTTGTTTTCTTAACAGGGAATCCAGAATATTTCCTCTGATTTCACTCAGACCTACCCTCAACTGGAATGGTAAAAAAAGTGAAAACTGAAAAAGTGAAGGATAAAAAAACTTTCGCTCCCAGAGCTGTGTACTCTCTTGTTTGAACTGGACCCTGTGCCTCCCAGCCCCGTACACGGGCGCCACCCCACGTCTTCCCCTTCACTGCTTTCCTTGGGGGGACCCACTGCTTCTCATACTTCATGTCTTCAGTCTGTTACAGTTTTTGCTTTGTTTTGTTTGGTTATGACATAGTGTGAAGACGGGTTTTCTGATACTCTGGAAAGTTGTAGGCAGCAATACTTCTCAGGGACACCTGAGTGCTGACTCTACTTGCCCCTGAGGAAAAAAAAATACCTTTTTAATATTAAGTTTGGTTCAAAATTTAGGAAAGTTTAGTTTTTCTAAAGACTTCCTTGAACAGAAGTACATTAGTGGTTTGCTTAAGGTTTGGAATGGAAATGAAATCACAGTATAAAGGAACAGTGGCTTAGCAGGAATTTTGAGTTTTACCAGCAGCCATGTGACCCATAGAGGTGCAGCGTCCAGGGAAAAGCCACACAAAGATAAGCTGTATCTTCTCTGTGTGGACACTTCTCTTAAATTCTGTTTTCTTTACCATAGGAATGAACAACTTATAGCTGGTGTGAGTCTGTAGTTTATTTCTGTTGATCCTTAACCCAACCTTCAGTGCTGCTATAAAAACCACACTTGTGAAGGAACTTCTAAGAAAAGGGGTACAGAAAATTAACTTACTGATCTTTTGCATGTCTGAAAATGCCTTCACGCTTGATGGATATATTGACTAAACATTGCATTTTAAGTTTCCTTGGTATTTTGATGCTTATGTCTCCATTTTTTTCTTAACATGTAGTATTTTTGATGAGATGCTGGTTTCCAGTCTGATTCTCATTCCTTTGTAGGAATTATTAAAATATTTTCTTTATTTTTAGTAAGGTCTAAAATTTTATGGGCAAGTATTAAGATTTATTCTTTTTTATAGTCCATTTTAGTCTGAAGGCTTGTTCTTTAGTGCTGGGAAATAATCCTTTATTATTTCTTTATTTTCTTCTGTCCATTCTCTCTCTTTTTGGAATTCCTATAAGGTGAATGTGGAACTCCCTGGATTAATCCTTTTGTAATTTCCCTCAGATTTTCTTTCTCTGTCTTTTTTTTTTTTTCTCCCCAAAGCCTCCCAGTACATAGTTGTATATTCTTCATTGTGGGTCCTTCTAGTTGTGGCATGTGGAACGCTGCCTCAGCGTGGTTTGATGAGCAGTGCCATGTCCGCGCCCAGGATTCGAACCAACGAAACACTGGGCCACCTGCAGGGGAGCGTGCGAACTTAACCATTCGGCCACAGGGCCAGCCCCTCTTTCTCTGTCTTTTTGATCTATGATCTGAGAGATTTCCTTGGCTTTTCTTCTAGCTCCCATCTGACATTTTAAATTTTAGGTACTATACTTTTACTTTCTTCAGATTCTTTCTTATTATATGATTGCTTCCTCTTCTTAGTATCCTATTCCTGATTTATGGAAATAATATTTTCTCAGTCTTCTTTGAGAATATTAATTATACTGGATTCTCTCTCTCTTTCTCTTTCCCTTGGATTTAGTTTCTCATTTTGTTTATCTTGGTCTTTGTCTTGCATGCTCTTGGTTCGCCTCATATACTAATGACTCCTTGTTCATCATATCTTTAAAAGAAAAGGCTGGGATTTACTCTGTGTGTGCATATGCGTGTGTGTGTATATCTGTGCCTTTGTGTGTGTACACATGTATACACTCTGTATATAGGTTTCATGTTAGTTTTATTCCCTGAGTTGGGATTTTGACTGTGAACTCTTATCTGTATGACTCTACTGGGGCTTGAGGACCATCAGCTTTTGCCTTCAGATGTGAGTTCCCAAATGTTAGACGGAGCAGAGCTTTACTTTGGGGTGCAGTGTTTACATTGGAAGCATTAGAGTTCCTCAGGTGATTTTCTGCACTTCTTTAAAGATGAGACCTCCGTCTTTGCCTGGTGGTGAGTGACTGGTGGTGGGAATGCTGAGAGCTGGGAGAGCTTTCTTCTTCAGTGTCTTTCCCGATGTCCCCAGACTGCCCCCACCCTAAGCCTGGACTAGATGACTCCTAGGCATTCATGTTTCCAGATGCAGTCCTTCCATTATCATTTATCTATTAATGTGTCTTTCTCCTGCATTACCCTATGAGTCCTTGAAGGGCAAGGGCCATGTATTATTAATCTCTCTATCACCTTTTTTCTATCCCCGTGGTGTTAGAAAGAAGAAGGGTCTGTGACATTAGAAGCATTTTTCATTGTTGTACAGGTAGGTATTTTACCATATCAATTAATATTTAGTAATACACTCAAATTATTTTTTTCTTTAATGATTTTCCTTGCACTATATTTGCAGAATTTAGCATCTTCAATAAAACAAGTATTCCTTGTTTTTATAGATATCTTTCCTGTGTGTGATTTTCTTTGTCAAATGAGTCAACTTTATATGGCTCATTTGGTGCAATTCACTTGTGATCACCTTTGGGGGGAAAGCATATAAAATATATAGTTTTTCAGTTTCTTTTTTTAAGAAGGAAAAGAAATTATCCTCGTAATATGAAGACCTAGACATTAGAGTACAAGGATTCCTTTGGTGAAGTGATTTCAGGCCTTGGTGTGGTCGACAGAGGGTGCGCTGCCCACATCCCCCTTCAAAACAGGACTTATTGCTCAGAGGCAAGGAGAGCAGTGAGGATGCAGCCTCTGGCTGTCCCTTCTTCAGGATCTGCCGGGGCTGCAGAGAGCTGCCTTGCTCTATGCTCTGCCTGAGGTCTTGTGCTTCTTAGGCAGCCCACATCTCTTGACCAAGTAAGACAGAGGTAGAGTGGCCCAGCCATTTTAGCCTGTGATAGGATCTTAGGATCTTTGATAGCAGTACTTGCTCCAGACTGGAAATGGGTTGGCTGAGGCTTTGTGGCCTCTGCACTGTAGCTCAGCTTCTTCCTCTGCCCAATGCTGCTTTCTCCCCCTTCATTTTGTAGATGTTAATGCCTAATAAACCTTCTTTTACTCCAAACTCCATTTCAGCACCTTCTGGAGAATTCAACTTGTGACTTATACTCTGTAGACTACAATTCCTTCCTATTGTAAAATGATTGGGTTAGACTTTACTCTTTTTTTTTTTTTTTGAGGGAGATTAGCCTTAAGCTAACATCTGCCAACAATCCTCCTCTTTTTGCTGAGGAAGATTGGCCCTGAGCTAACATCTGTGCCCATCTTCCTCTATTTTATATATGGACGCCTGCCACAGCATGGCTTGATAAACAGAGCATAGGTCCACATCTGGGATCCAAACTGGCAAACCCTGGGCCGTCGAAGTGGAATGTGCAAACTTAACCACTGCATCGCTGGGCTGGCCCTAGACTTTACTCTTTATTCTACACTCTTATATTATTATGGTCATTATTATCAAATTTTCATATATTTTAGGTAAAAAAATCAAGATATAGTTTTGTGTTTGTAGACATGATGGACTGCTTGGCTCCTTGCCCCCTGAGCATTCTAATCGCCATATGTGGACCGTACCTGTGTTTAGACCCAGCAGCCCAATTCTGCTCATGGCCAACAGGGCTAAAAAGGACACAATCTTAGTCATTGAACAGCTTAACCCAAAATTGCCTTCTTTGTTGTTTTCATGCCAAGTAGTGAGTGCATTCCACTTGTCTGTCAGCCTCGCTTCACCAGCTGCTATTGGGATCTTGCCAGAACACCTGCTCTATTAGTCTGCCTTACCTCTGAACTCAGGTCCAAATAATCGAAGCTAATGGACTGACTAAATCAGTTGATTCTTTTTTATGATGCTGATTCCTACTGAGACGTCATTTTCTTATTGGTAAGAGTTTTTTGCTTCTAACACTTCTTGCAACTTACACACACACACGCACAGAAACTTTTTGCCAAATTTTTATGCATAAGAAAAAGCTTATAAAAGTCTGACAGAAAGCCTATGTATCTCAAAAGAACTAACAAATTGCAAAGTGTCTGCAAAGAAGAACTTCTCCTCCATCCTCAATTCCCTAAGCTCACTGTGATGGGGATTCTGTTTCTCTGTAATCCATCCATATCCTTATGCTTGAATTCCTGAGACTTATCTAGAATTCAAGAGATAAAGTAAAATCTTTGTTTTTTTTCTCTCTTTTGTACTTTTGTTTCTGTCTCTTGATTTATTTTTGTGTTGTGTTTTTTAAAACAAAAACAGAACAAAATACTTTAATATTTTTTTAAACAAAAGCCAAGTCTCATGAAAGGTAATTTGTTGTCAAATTCACCATTTGCTTTTATGAAAAATAGTTTATATAATTGAGAGATTAAGGATTACAATGTAGCTATAAATAGGTAAAATTATTTTTCTGCTTTATTTATTGAAATAAAAACAATGTAAATTAATCTTTGTTAATTTATCAGCTAACTAATGTCTAGACATTTCTAATAAGAGATAAATGAGAGTGCTAAAAATCTCATCACCATAATACAGAAGCATTTTAAAGGAGATATTCCATCTACTAAATAAAATTTAGACCTAAACATCTTTATGGATTATAAAATGTGATCCTTGTATAAGATGAGTGTTCCACCTGCTGAACCAGAATATTTTAAAGCCCAACCACTTCACTTTCAAGTTTTTTTTCTCTTCTAGTAATGTTAAAGGTTACCTTTTCTTCCTAGCCATGAAATCTATTACTCCCCGATGGCCAGGAAAATGCTAACTTGT
Organism: Equus quagga; assembly: GCF_021613505.1. Lineage (NCBI taxonomy): Eukaryota > Metazoa > Chordata > Mammalia > Perissodactyla > Equidae > Equus > Equus quagga. The sequence continues at coordinate 621,632 of NW_025798762.1, forward strand.
CAGTTCCAGTACAGTGTATTCAGCAGCATCAGTTTTTCTTCATAACAGCATATCTACTTTTCTCATGTCATTCTGCAGAGAAGTCATCATACAGAAGTTGACACATCAGTAAAAAAACCAAACATAGTACTTCATCTAAAATCACAGCAAAGATAGAAACCTGAAGGGATGTGGCTACAGAACTAGGTAACTTCTTGTATATATTTGCTTTTGCAGTTTTAGTTTAAGAAAGTTGGAGCCCTGGGATGCCTTAGGTTCCTGTATATCTCAATTAGCAAAATTTAACACTTCCATAAGGTAGCAAATGATTATGACAAAGCCTAAATGTTAGTACACTAGTTTGTCTTCATTGGTGCACCTAGAAAATTGGTTGGCTATCCACTGCCTGGAGAAGGCTATGGTGGGCATCTATGAGGGAGCATTTTAACACCTCCCCCAACCTGTGAACCCTGAGCACTGGGAAGAAAGGTGAACTAGGGCCTTGACAGGGCTGTAGTCAGGAAAAGGGAGTTTAATTAGTTAGACAGGTACTTTAGGAGGCTGGTTCATTCATATTTGATTACATTTCCAACCATTCAGGTAACTATGACCAATGAAAATGATGATGCCAAGTTACAGACAAGTCACAGAGAGGAGATGTTTACATTTTTCCCACTTATTTCCATCATATGACTTATAAATACAACACTATTTGTTTGCACGTACATAAAGTTATAGACATTACTCACTGAGTCATAAAGTCTTGGATTTAGAAAGACTATTAGAGATCTTCTAGTGCAACTTCCTATTCAGTATGGGAAATTCTTCTTCCTTTGTGAACAGATGTTCAATAGATATTTACTGAGCACCAACTTAGTGAAAGGGTAAAATATAAATAAGGCACAGCCTCTTTCCTTTTAGAATACAAAACCTAGTTTGGCTTGAAGCAAGATACAGAAGATAACAACAGTTTGGATTCCAAAAATTATGGTTCTTTTTCTTAAGATTTATGCTCTTAGACATCGATGTTTAACTGTTCACTCTGAATTACAGATTTGGTTCTCTCAGAGAACTAATAGCATTAGTGTGAAAATACTTCAGGCTGCTATAGCCTTCTACTTTCAGAAAAAGGCATTCGCAAGACGTCACCTCTGCTACGTAGTGCATTTTGTGCTTTTCAAACTTTAATGTAGAAACAAATAACCTAGAACCTTCGTAAAATGTAGATTCTAATTTAGTTAGTTGGTGTGGGGCCTGAAACTCTGCATTTCTAATGAGGCACTTAGATGCCAAGCCTGCTTTTGAGAGGGCCATTTTGAATAGCAGGGCTCTTGAGCTCTTCTCTTTACCCAGTTATTATGTTGAATGAATATTTTCAAAAGAAAGATAATGGTAGTGATAAAATTCCAGTGCCAACAATGATTTCTCCAATCAGGTCAAATCAAACCTGATTCTAGTGTTGTAGTCAGTTTTATTATTGCTTATAAAATTCTATAAGATTTATTACTTGTGGGAGCACCTTAAATTCACTTTAAATGTTCTGATCTTTTAACATCTCAAGCACTGATAGTTTCCAATTTAGTTTTCTGTGAATGGCAAATAGTTTCTTGTTTCCCTTTCAGAGGAATAAATTGTGGAACTTAAAAGATTAGACACAAGAAAGTCTTTAATACGTGATTATTTATTGAGAAAAATGATTTTCAATATGACAAACCATTATGAATTAAAAAGAAATTAATTTCTTTTTCTACCTTTGATTGTTCCATTGGTACCTAACTGGCCTTTAATGTAGTATTAATAATTTTTATATTTACTTATGCTTTTGAATTATCATACACATTAAAAAAAAAGAGCAGCTGCTTGTTAGGTGCAGAATGAATTCCTGCACTATTGCTGCTTCCTTCCATGTGAAGGGGGCTCCACTTGGGTAAACCTTCTACCTTCTCTCCACACCATCACTCATTCCTCTGCAAGAGAGGACGAGCACCTTATTTCATTGATGATTTAGGGTAAATAACGAGTGTAAGCCAAGCTCTTTCCCCTCTTCTTCCTCCTTGTTAGCTGGCTTTCAGCAGAGAGCATATAATCCGCTTTATCTCTTTTTCTTGTGAGATTTACATGGCCATGACCCTCTTCCGACCATAGAGTGGTGACTAGATGGATATTTGTCTAATTGTGGAGAGCTCACTTGGCCACAGATATGAGTTATGTTCTCCAACCTTGGCTGATTGGTAATAAAGTTGATATTTTAATTTCCATCAGCTGATTACTTTGAATCTCTCAATTGGTTCAGATTTGGGTGGAAAGAGAGGTATATTTTTTTAAAAAAATCTTGTCATATTGTAATGTTATTAAGTACCTTTCATTTATCTGACATCCATAAATAAAAACTCAAGACAAAAATAATTGCTGTAGAAAATGAAAACACTAACTCGAAAAGATTGCAGCATTATTTACAACAGCCAAGATATAGAAACAACCTAAGTGACCATCGATGGATGAATGGATAAAGAAAATGTGGTGTATATATATATGTACAATGGAATATTATTCTGCCGTAGAAGAGAAAGATAGCTTGCCATTTGTGACAAAATGGATAGATCTTGAGGGTATTATGCAAAATTAAATGTCAGACAGAGAAAAATAAATATCATGTGATCCCCCTTACATATAGAATCTAAAAAAAGAAAAGCCCAAGCTCATATATAGAGAGAACAGATTGGTGGTTGCCAGAAGGAGAGGTGGCGAATGGTGAAAACGGATGCAGGGGGTCAAAAGGTTCGAACTTCCAGTTGAAAAATAAATAAGTCCTGGGGTTGTAATCTATAGCATGGTGACTATACTTAATAATACTGTTTTGCATATTTGAAAGTCACTAAGAGAGTAGATCTGCTCTCCACACCATCACTCATCACAAGAAAAAACAATTCTGTAGCTATGTATGGTGACAGAGGTTAACTAGAATTGTTGTGGTGATCATTTCTCAATATACACAAATATTGAATCATTATGTTGTACACTTGAAACTAATATAATGTTGTATGTCAATTATACCTCAGTAAAACAAAATGATTGCTGTAAGACAGTCAGAAATATAAGGTAAATTCTGGATTGGGGAAGAATTAATGCAAAATTGAATTGGGCCTTAAAAATAGCTTTTAATAGTTTTAAATGTGGTAATAAAAAGTCATAATATTTCAAAGGAGATAATTACATGAGCAATCACAGAAATATAAAATTAAAGATCTAATTTAGAGAATGATAGCCTGGTTTAGCTGAAAGATAAATTATATGCAGGGTGTGTGTGTTTGTGTAAAGGGCAAGTTCTAAGGCAGTTGTTCTTAAATTTTGAGATGTCTTGAAAGTCCACTAAAACCTTTATTTTGAAGAATCATTGAAGATCTGGGTAAGAAAATGACTTGATCTGAGTGGTATTTGTAGGAAATAACTCTAGAAAGTTTGGATAGGCAGAAATAAAGTGGGGCAGAGAAAAGACCAATTAGAAGTAAGAATTAGAACAAGTGAAGAGTAATCAGAGTCTGACACCGGGTATTGGAAGTGGGAATGTAAAGGAAGGAATGTTCGTGAGAGACATTGAAGAAGTATAATCTTTATTGCTTAGCAACTGGATGAACGTGAGAGAAATGGGGGAAAATGATGACGATATATAAAATTTTATGCCTAGTGATGGTTGGGAGTGGAATGAAATTAAATAGAATTGAGATTTCAGAAAGACTGTCTAATTTAGTGGGAAAAAAATAAGTTTAGTTTTAGATATGCTGAGTTTTTAGTGCTCTTGAGACAACTAGGGCAGTCTGCAGAATAAAAACTGAATTTGAGCTGGTAGTTATTTGACACTTCAGATTTTTGGATTTTGAGAGTTATTGGTAGTGGTAGGTGAAGCTGTGGAGATAATGACTCATAAATGGAGACTATATTAACAAAATATTAGAAAGAATGTGGAAAGAAGTTTAGGAAATATCTGTATTTGAAGGATTGGAGTAGGAAGAGATATGTAAGTATGGACTATGGCAACGAGCTTTGCATACACATTTGCCTATATAATTAATGAAATTTGAGGTTGGTGTTTATATTAAGAGACTTCTAAATGTTACTCAAACTTTATGATTTACCAAATATTATGGGTGTATTATGCTTGATAAGCAATGGAGAACTGTACTTGGAAGGCTCCGTTCCCTGGAAAAGCAACAGCTGATCTCATGTGGGGTTTGGGGAGCGTGGCTTCAAGAGATTGAGAAACAGTAAAAAGCAGGAGTGTTTATAGATTGACTGATTTTAAAAATGTTCAGGTTTGAGATTATGGTGACTTGAGTACAAATATTGTTAATTGGCATATTTTTAGAAGTGTGGTCACTGTAGGCTATACTGGTGGTTTGCTTTTCTAGGTATGGAGACTGATGTAAAATGGTCTGAAATTGATTCTGGGTCAGCATAGGGTTATTGTCCAATAATAATCATTATTTCCTTCATTAATTTGGAGAATAAAAACCTTCTGTTCTAAAATAAAAAACATCAAAATCTACCTTAGTTTCTCTGTATAAAATTTTGTTTCAAGAGTAATCATTTTTCAGGAATTGAATTAATAATGATGGTTGACTAAATCTAAATCTCTTCAGACTTCTTCCAAAACTATAGGAACAGCAGAAAGAACAAATAACCACCCAAATCTTTCTATAAATTTCAAATTCTCATAAGTGTAAAAAAACACACAGATTCCATCAGACCTAATTCCTTTTTTTTTTTTTTTTGAGGAAGATTAGCCCTGAGCTAACTACTGCCAATCCTCCTCTTTTCGCTGAGGAAGACTGGCCCTGAGCTAACATCCGTGCCCATCTTCCTCTACTTTATATGTGGGACGCCTACCACAGCATGGCTTGCCAAGTGGTGCTATGTCCTAGCCCAGGATCCGAACCAGCGAACCCGGGGACACCGAGAATCAGAACGTGTGAACTTAACTGCCGTGCCAGTGGACCAGCCCCCAGACCTAATTCTTAAGCTCACACTTCAAGGTTTGCAGAGAGCTAGGGAGTCCAGAAAACTTAAGCGGAAGAGAGAATAGGAAATTGATACTAAAGTAACCTCCTGAAAAAGAAAGTCGACTCCAAGTGTAAAATACTGAAAAAGAGTTCAGAAAGATCAGAGTGATAACTAAAAGAAAGGAATTTAAAAGTGCATGTGGGAGAAATGACATCAGCATCATGGCTAAATAAGATGTCCCTTATTTATGTCCCCCCTACAACAACAACAATTTGTCATCCATCCAACAAAAGTGCCTTTTTGGGAGCTGTGGGATCTAGCACCATATGCCAGGGACCCGGGAGGACTCTTGCCCACCTATGTGTTGGGTAATAGGCATACAGAGCTCAGTCCTGGCTGTGATCTCTGCAGTGGCCTGTGAACTGCCTCCCGCCCCTCTCAGCTGTGGTCCAGGAACCCCTGGAAAATGTTGTCTTAAACAATCACCCATGGAAGGGAGAGCCTTTGTGGAAATATAGGTTTCCAGTGGAGTTTCAGCATAATGTTGGAGCAAAAAAATACAAGTTTGGACTCATTGTAGAGGGGAAGAGGAACAGTTGGACCTACCAGCATAACACCTTCCTCAAGGTGGCACAGCTTAGAGCCAAGAGAGAATCTTCTTGGACCATGATTTCTCCTGTGGGGGAAATTGAGAGCATGTGAGTGAGCTCCCAGATTCCCAAGCTGTGTGGAACACTGCCAGAGACTCATTCTCTGTCACCCCATCCAGAGTACTAATTTGTGGGCTGCATCACTGGGGAGTGGTAAGAGGCTTGGAGAGTGGCAGATAGGACTCTCAAAGGGCATTAAAGGACAGCAGATCTTACTAACTGTATCAGCGATTCCATCAAGAACTCCACCCCTGAGCCCCCGGGGGTGACTTGCCTGTGGATTTCACTAACTGGCCCACAGGCATCCTAAGCATGCTTTGTGCCTCGCCTCCCCACACCCCTGCCCTGTGGCTGGCTCCCTGTGCATGCCCCCAGTGGCGGTAGTGAGACCAAGCTTTGGCAAACAGCTAATGAGCATGCACAGAATGCCATCCTGAATCTGCAGGCCAGGGGAGACCACAAACATGAGCTTTAGCACCACCTTTGGGACAACAAAAGGGAGGCTATCAGCCCTCGGCCTGGTGTGTTGCAGGACTGAGAGAAGGTGTACAAGTTTAAGAATTCTGCCACAAGAGCGAGCAAGCATCCTCAAACAGTTATATCTATAGAAGGGCTGAGAGACATCAGAACACCTAGTAGGGATGGTGAAAAGTGTTTCTCTCCTGAGGCAGTAAAGACTGGAGGAGGTGACTGCTACTTCAAATGTGAAGAGAGCAATGCAAAACTTCAAGGAACATGAAAAATCAAGGAAATACGACACCACCAAAGGATCACAATAATCTTCCAGCAACCAATCTCGAAGACATGGAGATCTGCGATTTACCCAATAAAGAATTCATAATAGCTGTTTTAAGGAAACTCAGTAAGCTCCAAGAAAACACAGAAAAGTAATTCAACAAAATCAGGAAAACAATACACAAACAAAAAGCTTATTTAAAGAAATAATGGCTGAGAACTTTCCAAATCTTGAGAGAGATTTAGATATCCAAGTTCAAGAAATTCATAGGTCATCAAACAAACTAAACTTAAAGAGATATTCTCCAAGACACATTATACTAAAACTGTCAAAAGTCAAAGACAAAGAGCGAATCTCTTTTTTTAAATTTTTAAAAAAATTTTTCCTTTTTCTCCCAAAGCCTCCCAGCACATAGTTGTGTACTTTTAGTTGTGGGTCCCTCCAGTTGTGGCATGCAGGATGCCACCTCAGTATGGCCTGATGAGCAGCGCCATGTCTACACTCAGGACTCGAACCTGTGAAACCCTGGGCCGCTGAAGCAGAGCATGTGAACTTAACCACTGGGCCATGGCACCAGCCGTGAAAGAGTGAATCTTAAAAGTAGCAAGAGAAAAGAAGCTTATGACTTACAAAGGACCCCAATAAGGCTATCAGTAGATTTCGCAGCAGGCCAGTATAGAGTAGAATGATATATGAAAAGTATTGAAAGAAAAAAACACCGCCAACCAAGAATATTCTATCCAGAAAAGTTTTCCTTCAGAAATGAAGGAAAAGATGCAGCAATCATACTTCTGGGAATATGTCCAAAGAAGTTGAAATCAGGATCTTGAAGTGATATCTACATTCCCGTGTTCATTGAAGCATTATTCACAATAGTTAAGATATGGAAACAACTTAAGTGGCTGTCTATGGATGAATGGATAAAGAAGGTGTCACAGACACACACACAATGGAATAGTGTTCAGCCATGTGAACCAAGGAAATCCTGCCATTTGTGACAACATGGATGGACCTGAGGGCGTTATGTGAAGTGAAATAAGTCAGACAGAGAAAGACAAATACTGTATATCACTTATATATGGAATCTAAAAAAAGCCAAACTCATAGAAACTAAGAGTAGAATGGGGTTGGTGATTGGGAGAAATGGGGAGATGTTGGTCAAAGGATATAAACTTCCAGTTATAAGATGAATAAGTTCTGGGGATCTAATGTACAGCATGAAAATTATAGTTAATACTGTATTATATACTTGAGAGTTGCTAAGAGAGTAGATCTTTAATGTTCTCACCACAAAAGAAGTAATTATGTTAGGTGATGGAGGTGTTAGCTAATGCCACTGTGTTCATCATTTGCAGTATAGACATCTGTCAAATCAACTTGTACAGCTTAAATTTACACAGTATTATATGTCAACTCTATTTCAACAAAGGTGGAGAATAAAAAGTACATATGGGGATTGAGAATGCAATTTTGGGAAGGTAATGGTTTTTGGAGAGAGGAAGGTAAAAAAGGGTAAAATGGATACTGCCTTTAAAGGAAAAAGAAATCTGGGGTAAAATTTTAAGTTTGTGGAAGGCAAAAGAAAACAAAAGAAATTTGAAGAACACACACATACAGTCCCTGAAAGACCATCTAATAAAGAAAGCGCAGTTTACTACAATAACAGAAGAGGTTTCTCTTGAAGTAAGAGTCTTGTGAGCTGCTCCAAACCACCAGTCTTGTTTATCAAATGCAGATACAGAAGCAGTCTTCACACAAATCCACACAAAGCTGCTACAGGAAAAACATTGAGAATCAAAATATTTTAGCTGATAAAAATTCTTCCCCCCCAAAAAAACACCTACCATGAAGCAAAAGTATTTTGTAGCACAAAATGCCAAGCTGATTTAAATATGCTCAATCAAACATTTGGGGACATAAAAACAACCAGAATTTAACCTTGAATCCAAAGTTTTAAAACTAAGAAGAAAAATGGACAAAAACAGGAAAAAATTAAACAAGATTTTTGTATTCTGGAAAGAAGTAAAAAAGTCATAACAGATTTGAAGACTATATTATAGATGCTCGAAGAAAAATATATACCAATGAATTTTAATAATGACATTAAAGGGAAAAATACCCCTGCTGTGACCATGTTGGGCTACCTTCGTTCTACAGAGTGCGCAAGGGAAAGACTATACCCTGCGATATATAGGCCCCTTGGTTCTTTGCTTATGTAGGGGAAGAGCAGTCACCATGTGGCACGCTGAGTTCCACACTCTGAAAAGATGATAGCTTACTAGCACCATCCAAAATGCCTTTGCCTAGGTTGCCAAAAATGATCCTCATCCTCAAGGTTGTAGGGAACAAACACTCAAGGCACTACTGTGGCACAGTCGAGGATGCACCCAGCTTAAGTCTGTGGTTCTTAAGCCCAAAAAGCCATGGGAACACCTTTAACCTTGACAATACTTATGAAACTTTTAAATATTAGCAGTGCAGAGAGAATTTTTCCCTGAAGTATATCTAGTAACTACCATAGAAAAATTCCAACAACAAAACAAATAGTAATAACAACAACACCACAATTAACAAAAACTTCAAAACCCCTGGATACAGGAGAAGGGAAAAAACACTCAAACCGAAGTCCACAGTTTGACCTGATTGGCAACCAAATTTTTCTAAAATAACTCATATAACAAAAAGGTAAAAGGGCACCAAGTGGCATTTGTGCCTTTCCAACATAAATTTTGAATTAACTTTAACATATGCTGAAATGCATACATTGACAAACCTTCACAGTCTTAATCAATCCTGGGCCTCAAATTACAGTTATTCCTGGAGATGCCAAATTTAAATGAGGTACCAGATCGATTAATTAACATTCATACCCTCTGTCCCCAAACAGTAGAATATGTCAGGAACAAATGCTAAGATAGACACAATATTCTGGGCCATGATGCATGTCTCAATAAATATTAAAAGATTCAAATCTTAAAAAGTATGTTCTCTGAACATAGTGGAATTAAATTAGAAATCAATAGTAAAAAGATATCTAGAAACTGTCAAAATATTTGGAAGTTAAGGAACATAATTCTGAAAAAGCCATGGGCAAAGGAAGAAACATCCAAAATTATAAAGTATTTTAAGCTGAATGAAAAAAAATCTGTGCAATGCAGCTAAAGATTGCTATATAGGAATTTATAATACTAAATGCTTAGAATAAAAGATAGATCTTAAGATGATAACATACACTTCCATCTTAATAAATTAGAGAAATAAAAACAAATTAGACTCAAAAGTATGCATAAGACAGCAAACAGTAGAGATCAGAGTAGATATCAATGAAATTGAAAACAAAAACAACAGAAAAAATTGAAGAAACAAAAATCTTTCTTTTGAGATCAATGAATTTGATGAACATCCATTACAACTGATCAGAAAAAAACTAAATAAGGTAAAATTACTCACATCATGAATGCAAGAGAGGCTATCACTACAGATCCTACAGTTTTTAAAAGGGAAATATGGGTGTATTATGAACTATTTTATGCAAAGAAATTTGACAATTTTTTTGAAATGGACAAATTCTCTGAAAGATAGAAACTATATTCTTTGAAAGATAGAAATTATCAGATCTCACTCAAGAACAAGGAGATAGCCTCAAAAGCCCTATATCAGTTAAAGAAAGTGAATATGTAGTTAAAAAGCTTCATGCAGAAGAAACTCCAGGCCTGGGTGCCTTGAATGGTAAATTCTACTAAATATTTAATGAAGCAGTAACTCCAGTACTATAAATATATACATCCAGGCAATAGAAGTGGAGGGAACATATCCCAGCTCCTTTCTTGAGGCCAGCATTACTGCAGTACAAAAATTCCAGAAAAATTTTACAAGACACAAAAAGTGTAGAACATTTTTGTTATTATTACAGATGCAAAAATTCTTAACAATGCATCAGTATATAAAAAAGATAATACATCACAATGAAGTGGATTTTATCCCAAGAAAGCAAGGTTGGTTTAATACTAGGACATCAGTCAACATAATTCATCATATTAACAGTCTAGAAAAAGAAAAAAATACTTAGTTTGGAAAACATCCAAACTGTATCTGTGAATAAAACTCTTAGTCATTTAGGAATAGCATGTAACTTCCTCAATCTGATAAAGGGGGTTAATGAAAAGCAACAGCTTGCACCATATTTAACGGTGTAACAACAAACGATATCAATATTGTTTGATATCAATATAACGTTACAGTATTGTAATGTAACAATTAACAATATGGTATCATGCACTTAAAAATCTTTTAAGAGAGAAGATCTCATGTTAAGTGCTCTTACCACACACACACACAAAGGGCAAAGGCAAGACAAGACAAACCCAAACCAAAGGGACACAAGGAAACTTTTGGAGTTGATGGATATGTGTATTGCCTTGAGTATGGTGTTGGTATCACAGTTGCATACATATGTCCAAACTCATCAAATTATATATGTTAAGTATGTGCAGTTTTTGTTTATCAATTATACCTCAAAGAAACTGTAAAAAACCAAAAAGTCAATTGTATTTCTATATACTAGCATTGAAAATTTGGAAATCTAAATTAAAATAAACACTATTTACAAAAGCATCAGATAGAGTTAAATTTGAAAAACATATGCAACACATCTAGTCTGAAAACTGTAAAACATTGCTGAGAGAGATTAGAGAAGACCTAAGTATAGAAACATATCATATTAATGTTTTGGAAAATTCAATATTAGGAAGATATCAGTTCTCCTTAAATTGATCTAAAGTTTTCAGCAATCCTATTTAAGATTCCAGCAGTCTTCATTACAGAAAATGACAAGCAGATTCTAAAACATATATCGAAATTCAAAGATAATACAGTGGCTAAAATAATTTTGAAAAGGAAGAACAAAATTATTGGTTACAATATCTGATTTTAATACTTACTAAAAAGCTATGTTAGTCATGACAGGCTTGTATTGATATAAGAACAGACATGTAGACCTCACATATATGATGAATTCACTTTTTTTAATTGGCTCTATCCTAAGACCCTCAGAATTTATTTTTTATTGCAGTAACTTTGGTTTATAACATTAAGTAAACTTCAGGGGTACGTCCTTATATTCGGGTTTCTGCGCAGATTACATCACGTTCAGCACTCAAAGACTAATTACAATCCATCACCGTATACACGCCTAATCACCCTTTACGCCCTCCTTCCCACCTTCCCCTCTGGTAAGCACCAATCCAATCTCTGCCTCTGTATGATTGTTGTTGCTTTATCTTCTACTTATGAGTGAGATCATATAGTATTTGACTTTCTCCCTCTGACTTTTTTCGCTTAGCATAGTACCCTCAAGGTCCATCCATGTTGTCACAAATGGCCAGACTTGCTCATTTTTTATGGCTGAGTAGTATTCCATTGTGTATACATACACCATCTTCTTTATCCATTCGTCCCTTGATGGGCATCTAGGTTGCTTCCAAGTCTTGGCTATTGTGAATAATGCTGCAGTGAACCTATGGGGCATGTATTTTTATGCATTTGTGTTTTCATGTTGTTTGGATGAATACCCAGCAGTGGAATAGCTGGATTGTATGGCAGTTCTGTTCTTACTTTTTTGAGGAATCTCCATAGTGTTTTCCATAGTGGCTGCACCAGTTTGCACTCCCACCAGCAGTGTATGGGAGTTCCCTTTTCTCCACATCCTCTCTAGCACTTGTTATTTCCTGTCTTGTTAATTATAGCCATTCTGATGGGAATGAGGTGGTATCTCATTGTAGTTTTGATTTGCATTTTCCTGATAGTGAGGGATGTTGAACATCTTTTCCTGTGCTTGTTGGCCATCTGTATAGTTTCTTTAGAGAAATGTCTGTTCAGATCTTTTGCCCATTTTTTAATTACATTGTTAGTTTTTTTGTGGAGATGTATGAATTCTTTATATATTTTGTATATTAATCCCTTATCAAATATATGGCTTGCAAATATCTTCTCCCAATTGTTATGTTATCTTTTCACTTTGTTGATGGTCACATATATGATCAACTCATTTTTGACAAAAGTATTAAGGCAATTGAATGAGAGAAAAGATAAACTTTCTAAAAAATAATGTTGGCTAGCCATAGCAATGCAAATAAACAAACAAAAACCCAACTCTTACCTCACACTATATACAAAAAATAAAATAAATAATAGATGTAAAAGATAAATCCTTAAAAAAAAAGGAGAAAATTCAGTGACCCTGGATTTGACAAAGTTCTCTTAAAAAGGATACAAAAAGTACAAAGTATGAAGTACAAAAGGAAAATTGCTACATTGGATTTCATTAAAAAAATGCTCTTCAATAATCACCATTACGAAAAAGAAAAGAGAAGTCACTGACTGGAAGAAAATGTTTGCAAACATTTATCTGACAAAGGACTTCTTTCTAGAATATATAAACCATTAAAACTCAATAAAAGTCATATGAACAACCCAATTAATAATGGGCAAAAGTTTTGAACAGACACTTTAGCAAAGAAGACATACGGTTATAGATAAACACATAAAAACATGCTCAAGGTCATTAGTCATTAGAGAAATGCAAATTAACACCACAATAAGATAGCATTATACCCCTATGAGAATCAATAAAATTAAAAATTTGTACCATAACAAGTGTTGGTGATGAGGCAGAGCAATTAGAACTATCATACACTGCTGGAAGGAATGTAAAATATTGTAATCATTTTGGAAAATAGCTTACAGTTTCTTAAACATTTAAACATATGCCTTATATATGGCCTAGTCATTTCTCCTCAATTGTATACTGAAGAGAAATGAAACATGTCCACACAAAGACTGGTACACAATTATTCATGGGTGATTTATTTTTAGTAGCCCCAAACAGGAAGCAACCCAAATATGTATCAACAGTTGAATGGATATACAAATGGGGGTATATCCATATGATGAGATTCTACTCAACAAAAAGAGTATTGATTCAAGCAAAAACAAGGATGAATCTCAAAATAACTATGTTGTTTGAAACAAGTCAGAGAGAAAAAGAGTATATAATATATATTTTCCTTTATATAAAATGTGGGAAATACAAGTTATCCTGTAGTGACAGAAAGTGGATGAGTGTTTCCCCGGGGTAGAGAGTGGAGAGGGTTTAGACATTTGGGGCTGATGGATATGTTCATTGTCTTGGTTTGCTGTGATTGTTTCATAAGTATATTGATATGTCAAAACTTTTCAAATTGAATACCTTAAATGTATCTACTTTATTATACTTCCATCATACTTTAATACAAGTGTAAAATATGTATGATTTCCCGTGTGAGGATTTTATTTTAAGATTTCTTCATATTTTATTTTTTTTACATTAGATTTTGGAACTTTTAAAAACTGAAACCTAAATTTGATTCTAATCAAGTAAAAGGTTTAAAGAATTCCACAAAATTAATATTATATTGATTCAATATTTAATTTGCTGTTTTGTTCATCCATAAACTGTGTGTAATATTTAATGATAATTTCAATACTGTCATATGACGTAAGAATTGGAATAATTTAAATACATTTAGAACCGATTATTTGATGAATAAATATTTTAGTTTATCAAGAAATATGCCCTTAAAATAAGTGAACAACTAGGTTATTTCTTCCCAAAAGATGGATTTGGAAGGAGCCCTTGCCACCTTATTAATTTTTTTTCTCCAAAGAGACAGAAGCCAGTCCCAGTCTTAATTCAGCAGAAGGAGGTTTCTCATGTTTGGGAAATCTCAAAGCTCTGGGGACAGAAAGGAGAGTTTTGAAAAGGAAACTAATTCTGGTATTTGAAGACATTTTAATTCAGTATTATTATCTCATAGATAAATGTTTTGTATATAACCTGCATCTTCTTCAGTGTTAATATATCTTTCCTCATGAACAGCAAAACTGCTTTTCCCCTCTTTTAAGGGATTTTAGACCAAATCATATTTATATGTCTTTTATGAACTGCCTGCTTCCCCCTCCTTCTATCTTTCCTCCTTCCCTCCCTCCCACTCTTCCTTCCTTCTTTCCTTCTTTCTATTCTCCTTTCCCTTCTCTTCCCTTCCTTTTCCTTCCCTTCCCTTCCCTGAATATAAGAACTCAAAACAAAGACTACAATGTTGCGTATTTTGTGACTACAAAAAGAAAATGCTCAGCTGCACTACGTTGATGCTGGTAGACAACACCGATAGAAATGCTACGGCCACACAGTGTTGATACGCTTTTTCTGATGAGCCTAAAGGTCCTTTTGGAAGCAACTTTAAGGAACAAAAGCTCACAAACAAAATAAAAATTTCAGACTAACACATAGCACAGTTCTACGTGGTGATAATAATATTGGAAAACAATCCAAGTCACAATGTGAGAGTAATAATGCTTAATTATACATCTCTGGAAATTTCTTAATGTTTCCTGGGAAAGAGTTGAAATACTGGACTCTTCAATTAAAATATAGATAGTTGCCAATCTTATCTTCACCTCTGAATGGGCCTCATCGGCAGACGATTTTGATTATTAGGACCTGGAGTTTAAAGGAGCTCTAATGTCATTAACTGACCCCTCCTCAACTCACTAAATAAATTCTGCTCACATACTATGCACAGTTCCTATTTTGCTGTGCAAATGCATGGTCATCTGCTTTAAACTTTAAAAAACATCAGAAAGAACATTGGTCCTATGTGGTTCTCTGAATTTGGTCAGGGTCCATCTGGCATAATTTGCAAATGGATAGGTTTCCACATATTGGCTGTGATACTTGTGAAAGCCAACCTGTACATGGCTTTACAATCTGCAGATGGGAAATCCAATTATTGCCACCTGTTCTTATTTACAGAACGATTCTTTAATGAAATATTTCTCTGAACACGTGAGACTTTATTTTTACTTAATGGTTATTTGCTTTACTGTACCATTGTTTTTATTCCAAGAAAAATATTTCGTTAATAACATACCAATCAGTATTCGTCCATTTATGTTATTAATTAATCACATATAACTCAAATATTTCTTTTTAAAATAATTGGAGCAGCATATCCTCAGCTTATTTAAAATGTAAATGAGAAACCATCTTCCAACTGTGGAATTCTCTGTGTTAACGTGAACTCCATTTAAAAAAAATTTGCTAAAACAATTGACAATTTATTCACGATTGCAGTTCAGTAAATAATATAATGACATTTGCAGAGTGAAAGTGCAATTCATAGCAAAATTGCTAATAAGACTGATATCAATATAATTCGCTTAACATTTTTCCCTATATGCACCAGAATGTGTTTCAAACTATTTTTTAAAAACGTAGAACACCATAATTAAAAATCACGTGGAAAAGCTCAGTACATAAAATAGAGTGAAACAGCTTTTTTTGCTCAGGGTCTTCCCACTCATATTACCCGTTCCATGTCCTACGTCCATGGCCACCTGGAGCCACCGCCATGATACTCATAACGTTCAGTGGAGTCTGAGTTTAAAATTATGGCGCAAAATCAAGGTCAGAAATAGAGATTATTCCACCATGTTGTGTGGTGTCACTTTTAAGTGTCGTGTTTTAGAATATGATATCTTCAAGTCGCCTTTTCAGTATCCTCCCTGAGTATCAGGAAGGTTCTGAGAAATGTAGAGTCTCCGGCAAGGTACTGTAGGGGCTACGTTCTATACAGGAGGATAGGATAGTGGGAGAGGCGTCACTATAGCTTGGAGTATCGCAGCACCTAGGGCAACAGGAAACAGCTGCATTCGTGGGTGAGCAGACAGCAAGGTTGATGTTATTGGGTAGGAACTCCCTACCCAAGCCGCTGGATCTCGGATAGAGTGAGCTATTCCAGATATTAAGGTAATTTATAGAGTTGAAATATTTAAACAGACAATATGCAAATTTCTGCTCATCTGGCACATGAGAAATCAAGCTGCTTTCAACTGAATCTGATGAAATAAAAAAGATATGATCATGTATGCAGTAAAGTTTATGAAGCAGTTCATACTTAACTGTACCAGAAAACTTTTTTTTTCCTTTTTTTTTTTTCAAAGATTGGCACCTGGGGTAACAACTGTTGCCAATCTTTTTTTTTTTTTTTCTGCTTTATCTCCCCAAACCCCCCTGTACACAGTTGTATATCCTAGCTGCACGTCCTCCTAGTTGTGGGATGTGGGGCGCCGCCTCAACGTGGCCTGACGAGTGGTGCCATGTCCGCGCCCAGGATCCGAACCCTGGGCCACCGCAGCAGAGTGCGCGAACTTAACCACTCAGCCAGGGAGCTGGCCCCCCAGAAAACTTTCTAAATGACTTGTAGCAGCAAAGAAATTGGGTCTTACTTTAGAATTCCTAATCGCTGAGGAAAAGTGTTTCTTTCTGATAATTTATACTAATAGAAAATTACCTCAGTTCGTGAGGCCAGAGATTTAAAGGCTTTAATTTTGCAGTCATTAAACCATTTACCATGAGAGTAGTGAAATAATCTGGTAACAAAAGCCTGTAGATGAACTTACTATAAAGTTTTCATTATTCATCTATTTATTTTCTTGAATTCCCACTTTTGTTTGTGGCCAAGATCATACATTTATTCCATATTTTGCTTTGAGATTGTGATTTAAGGTAAACAGAAAAAGTTTTTTTAAAAAACAGTTGCTATTTTGATGTAATTTGAATATTAAAAATTTCTTGGTGAGTTGTCTTGGAGCTCTTTTAAGTACATAAGGATTCCTTTTCTCCTATCCAACAGAATGTCTGTTCCTTTCTTTTTTTTTTTCCCTGCTGCTAGAGAGAGCAGACAGGATAGACAAAGTGTGAGAACACTAGGAGTGCTTCTGTTTCCCCCCCACATCCCTCCCGTCATTCCCGCCCGGGGAGCTGTGTTAACTGTAGCAGACAGGTGAGGGAGGCAAGACAGGCTTAGAAGGATCTTGATTTTTGCCTGGGTACTTTTCAAGCAGTGCTTCAGACCGTTTGGCATCCAACACACACCTTCCAGCAGTTACATTACTGCTATGTGAATATTCAGGCAGCTGAAAACTCTGCCTTTGGGGGGACTGTAATAAACCCCGTAGTAAGTCACCTGCAGTTCTAGCCAATTAAGTTTCCTGAAATCTTTCTGTATTGTGTTCTCCATTGTGAATCATATATTACACTGTCACAAAGTTCCGTAGTACGGTTTCAAATCTCTCAATGACTACTGAACAAAACTGCAGGGTTCCTTGTTATGAATCACAAAAATGATTTCTTGCCCAGGGATAGCACGCCTTGTGCAGTAAGACATGTTGTTAAATAGTGTTGAAACTGTGAGGTGATTAATGATGGGAGATTTTCTATTTGATGTTTTCATGCAGCATTTCTTTTTTTTGTTTATCTATGAGGGTTATAGGTTTAATATGATTCTAGATTTGAATATTGTCATGTTAAAATATAAAAGATTATTTATATGATGACTATAATACTTAAGAAAGGTATATCATCAAAACTTTAGATCAAAGCAGTATTACAAAAATAAACTTCCGTCTCTATAACAATCTAAAATGTATGCAAAGTGTGTACTTACTAAGAATATCAGGTATTTATGTTGGCATATATCACCACAGAACAATATACCATCATAGAAAATGATGAAAAAATTTCTCATTCATTCACTTATTCACTCATATATTAATTCTGTAAATATTTATGATATATGATGGCAGTAATATTAAAAATTGAGACAAAATATTGATAAAGTCATAGCAGTAAATTTTGAAGGAGGACACACAGTGAATATATGGCAGACAACAGTATTTCTTCTTAACTGAAGAAAAATTGGTCTTTCACAAATACAGGAAAGCTGATTGATTATTTACCTCCCTATATTCTTGGGATGTGAGCTATATTTTTATATAAATCTAAATTGCTCATATCTGTGAATTCAAACTTTGTTAATGGTTCTGAAATAGACAGTATAATGGAAGAAAAAAATAAAAAGTAGTACAAGTGATGGTAGTGCAACTTTAGATTATATGTTATATATGTTTATATGTTATATATAGATATGTTATATCTATATATAATCTATATATAATCTATAAGACGGTATTATTAACTAGTCAGATTTCAAACTTTCCTTTACAATCTATTTCTCAATTCACAAACACTATTTTTCAGTAAATTTAACCTTGATTGTTTCATGCTGAAGATTAAACCCTTTCTTTTTTCACTCTTACTAAAGATAGAAAATAGTTACTCAATGATCTCCAGTTAGAGAATTTTAGATTTGAAACAGGCCGTTTCATCCCTGAGGTAACTGAATAGATAGAATAGGTGACTTTTCGAAATTTACACAGTCGGTTACGGACAAAGAGATAATTGAATGCAGGCATCTACTCTAGTAATATAATTTTTAAATTCTCTCTCAGAGTCTTCCGTCAATGAGATGAGTCAGGCAAAGTTAAGCAGATGAGAAGCAAGGTAACAAATAAATGAACAATTCTGAGTTTATCCTATCCTACATACTCCTGGTGGTCAACTACAGGAAGTAAAAGAAACAAAAGCCATTATTGTAGACAACAAAACTATCTGGTATATATAATATACCACCTCCCTTAGCTAATGTAATCCTTTAATCAGCAGAGAAGCTTATTTGATGCTGCATGTAGCTTACTCTAGTTGGTATTAAATAGAGTGTGACTCTTTCTCAGCATTTAGTGGTAGCTGAAAAAAACTTATGTATATATATTAGATAGTTCTTGAGAACTTGCTTCTAATACTTGTATAGTTTTAAAATCATACTTTCAGAAATGCCTTTGAAAGTGATTCACATGGCAATGCCACTGGCCTATATACACTGTGGATTCTGTATGGTCAAGGTCCTGTGACTCCTATGACCTTCTACCAGTTGTGGTAGAAATAAAGAACAACTAACTGGAAATTATTCCGTGGTTCCTGGACAGGGTCAACTTTGTGATAAAAATGAGCAAATATTTACAAATAGCATAAAAAATGTTCATCGTTGACTTTTTGTCCTCAGTAAAGTGTAAATAAAGTGGTCTTGGTGGGCAGTGTGATGCAAATCCACTCAGCAGCTGTGATTCTGGGTTTTTTTTTGTTTTTGTTTTTTTAATGGAGGAACAATTTAAGCAACTGGAAAATTCCTTGGCTAGTTCTCTCCAAAATTCCTTCTGAAAGCATTTTGATCAACCAACAAGCATTATTCTTTCAACCAGGCCTTTGTTTGAAAAGTGTTGCCTAAACTTTCAAAGGCCAAGATAATCTTTGCACAAGTACTTTTACCTAAGGAATTAAATGGAGAGCCATTAGACATGAAAAAGCCTGGAAATTCCTGAATTGCTCATAACTGAAGCCAAAGTATCACTGTTGAAGTAGAGGCTTGTGAGAGCATTAAAAACTTTCTAAGGCATTTTGAGAAATTCTTTGCATTATGTGGAATTAGTTTGCTTATGCTGCAGAAAAGAAGCCCGAACACTAATGCCCTCATAAAACAAAGATTTATGTCTCACTCCTGCAGAGTCTATGAAGGTTGGCTGGCCTTTGTCTATCTTGCAGCCACGCCATCTGGAACACATGTCCTCCAAAGTCACCATAGTAGGATATGAGGAAGTGGAAAGATTGTCCAGAAAGTTTTTGTTTTTTTTTGAGGAAGATTTGCTCTGAGTTAACATTTGCTGCCAATCCTCTTTTTTCTGAGGAAGACTGGCCATGAGCTAACATCTGTGCCCATCTTCCTCCACTTTATATGTGGGACACCTACCACAGCATGGCTTGCCAAGTGGTGTGTAGGTTCACACCTGGGATCTGAACCAGGGCAAACCCCGGGCCGCCGAAGCGGAATGTGGGAAGTTAACCGGGCGGGCCTCTGTCCAGAAGGTTTTTAATCACCAGGTCTGCAAGTGACTTACTTCACTTCTACCATTGTCTCATTGACCAGAACCCAGTCCTTGGCTCAACCTTCCTGAGAAGAAGTTGGAAAATAGGGTCTTTCTATGTGCTTAGGAAGAGATTACAATGTGATGAACTATCGTTGAATCTGTCATAATCTCCCACAATGGTATCCTTCTCTAACTCCATCTCCCAAATTGTGTCACAAATCAGTGTTCATTAAATATTTAGTGTATTTGTATAAATATGTTCACTACCTTGACTCGAAATATGACGATTTACAGTAGTTACAATATCTGTATATATTCTCTCTACTTATAAAATATAATTTATTGAATTTTTCCAGCACTACTGCCAAACTATTTATTAAAACAGGCTCTTTCTTTTAAATGTCGGTTCCCCAATAAGCTGCTGCACACATAGAGTTGCATTCACTTCATGGCTGAACTCAAGGATGAATATTACAAGACTCAATATCCTGGGTTATTATTTAAAGATAAATTAATGTCTGCATGCCAAGTATGCAGCTGGTAAGAATGACATGCTCTAAGGCCGGAGTGCTAACTCTAACAGTGTTCCATCCCAGTATGGGATGAGTAAGGCTCCATTTTCCACATAGGAATCATTTCCAGTTATAGGTTCCAGTGAGTAATTTCCAAATATGTAATTTCTGGACATGTGAAATATAATTCTCTCAAAAATATAATGATCGCCCTCTGGAATAAAAGTGTGATTCTCACAATTAAAAACCATTCTTTGGGGGCAGATTACCCACTTAGATAATTTGTGAACAGCTCATTTCCCTCCTTCCCATCTAGTTCTAGGAATAACTCACTATATGGCTTGCACAGTTAGTACAAGTCCAAAGTCTCTTATTCAATACCCTTGGAGACAGATGTGATGGGGAATTCAGAATTTTTGTGTATTTTTTTGGTTCTTAGGGCTTTTCCAACTCTATATGCGTATTCTATGTGAATCTGTCCTAGCCACTGTTTAGCCTTTTACTTTAATGTCAAACTCTGGGTGTTTGGGGCATTGCTAAGCATAAGTATTTTTATTCTTCTATGAGTAGGCAGGCAAGGAGAAATTTTGTGCTACTTTGGGAATAAGTTCATAGATAGCATGAACCCATCATATTGCAGACTGTTTTGGTAAAACGGCATAATTTGCCTTTTCCATGTTCTTCGCATATTGTTTCCATTGTGTCACATAATGCAGTGCAAACACAGCTTGAGGTTCTATTCAATTATCCTGTTAACTTAAGCTGCATGAAATGTGCAATGACATAATAATAAAAACTGTCACAGACATTCTTCTTTTGGGATTTGGGTTCAGTAGTTGGACCTAAAATATACCACATAGACTTAATTATTAATCTGAATAATGTCCAAAGTGGATGCTGTAGTTTCTTAGATCCCTGTTCCGATGGCTGTGAGCATGTTGCCTCTTCATTTTTCTGCTTCTTCATGCGTGCACGCTTTGACAGGCTTCCTGGGAACACCAAAGCAGCAGATGGTCTGTGCACAGTTCCTTCAAGCACAAAACAGCATTTCTGTACTTGTTGTCAGGACCTTAAATTGCACACTGATCTATCTGATTATTTTCAAATTCTAGATTTGCCGTAAGAAGTCAAATGAAAACTATTTGCATAAAAGAATTGAGAGCACAAGCTGGATGAAAGGAGCAAACGTTTGGGTTGAAACTAAAGCTTACGTAAAAGTCACTTACACTGTTTGTTGCTTATCATTGACACTACTTTCCCACGACCTCTGATAATATCAGGCAGTGCTTGAGGTGTGTCTAGTTATTAAACCAAAAAAATAAATATGAGGGCTTTTTTTTTCCTTTTCCCAAATAGAAGACTACACCAAAGTACAAATATTTACCTTCTAATCTTAAAGTTCATGTGATTCATAGAGATAACAAGTAATTAAAATTGATGAAAAACTATGGTATTTAAATGGATATTTAAGCCACTTATTACAGTAAATGGTACACAAGTTTATTATGAGAGTTATTTCTCTTCAGATATTGTGGTGGTGGCAGGGCTAGGTTTGTACATATTTGAAGAGCTTTGTATTCAAAGGAAACAGTCCACAAAGCTTTGAAAGATGTATAAACCTGCTGGGCCTTAAACAGATTGTTTAATTTAGACTTTCTACTTTGCTCTCAATTTCTTGCCTTTAACTTCTCACTCTCTCAGAGTATTTTGAAATGGAGTAATGTGTTAAATGTGTAGAGAAATTAGAAATTTGGCTCCAGCAAAGATATTATTTCCAGGGGAAAAGAAAGTTGTGAAGAAAATGTTTTAGAAATGAGCATGTAATGGGAATGGGAGAAGTGAGCATTTGAGAGCTCATTACCACGTGCATTTTAATCCTGGACTGAACAACCCTCCTCTAAGTGCAAGGCCACACTCCAGCAAAGGACGTGGTTTTCTGAGTCATCACCCTTTTACTGAAGCATGTGGGAATTACCACAGTAAAACACATGGCTTTATGAGTCTTTATTGGGTTCTTCACATTACTGGGACTAGTTTCAAACTTTGTAACTTTCACAAGGGATGTGATGGGAGAAAGGGTTTTCAGTTTAATTGATCGTATGGGTTTTACAGATGCAGTTTTGACTACTAATGGGGATAGTCTATATACAATTTGGTGAATGGTGGTTACTTCAGTGTGTGAGAAGACCTAAGAAGATATGGGAAGTATAGTTTTCCAAGTCTTTATAATATCTAGCAATTAACTTCTACCAACTACTTTTTATATTTTCCATTTGTCTTTGTTCATTTCTGGCTATATTCAAAGTTGAATTGAATACTAATTGTCTAGGTCTGTGCTGACCCATACACTAAATGACATGTGACCATTTAAATTTTAATTATTTAAATTAAATAAAATTAAAAATTCAGTTCCTTGATTGCACTAGCCATATTTCACTTGCACAGTGGCTGCAAGTGGCTAGTGAATACTATATTGGACAGTTCAGAATGAATATTTCTATTATCACAGAAAGTTCTATTGGACATTAGTAGTCTAGATTCCAAATACTGCAGATTAGTTCTCTTCCTTCCCAGAGAAACACCTGAATAAATATGTATTTCATAATTTTGTTTATTATGGAACACACTGAGTGCAATCTTGGAAGAAACATTATTGTAAAATTCTTATTAGTTGGCATGGGTTTTTAGGATTTTTAAAATATTTAATAGTGCACCAAGTTAGTTTAAATGAGTCAGCTCTTTTGCCTAAAGTGTAATTTTTAAATTTTGTTACAATATCATCATTTATTTTGAAATAGAACCCTTGCCTTATTTGGAATAAAACTAGTACTTGTAGGACTAAAATGATCTGTCCTCTAAAGAAATTCACAGGAAGGATGTCTTAGAGGCAGAGTAACTAGGAAAATTTTAAGCTAGTCATCTCTCCCCTCTTATGCCTCCCATACCTAGTAAACTTCCTGCATAGCTCAGAAGCACACAGAGATCTCATTGAACCGGGGATGGACTTAAAGATGAACTTATTTGCATTCTTTTATTTCTCCATCTCCGCCTTCAATAGAGAAATAGGATTTTCGGTTAGAAAACTAACTTAATGTAAAACATTTACTCATTTAACCAGTTAACTACTATTTTATTTTTCTCATTCTTTTCACAGCCCTATACATTGAGAGTTACCATTAAATGTTCTATCGTGATTGTAATAACCTCAGCTTTGCTTTTTAACAATATTATGCACGCACATACTAAACTTAATTTGCTCAGATATAATTTACAAGTCTGAAATCATCAGGATGGAACTCAAGGATCTCCATCAAATGACTCTGCCTTACCTCTTCAGCTGTTTTCTTCATAATGCTCCCAAACAATCCTTCATCCTAATGACACTGCTTAAATTATCTTTTTTGTCTACGACTATACTCAAGTGTCACCTGTGCCAAAGACTGAAGAATGACTACCTGGAACCATGTAAAGACATAGAGGTCCTCACACTCCTTGTTTGTTCACTGTATTGTTGTTTATTCTCTGATGTCTGGTGGGTGGCAGCCTTAATTTGACACTGTTCTCTGGAAATCACTACACAGTCTCAAAGTCTGAGAACTCATGTCGGTTTCCTGGAGAGATTCTAATATCACAGGGAGTGGGATGGGCCTTGGCATTGGTGGAGGGTTGGGTTAGCTATATGCAATTGTTTGATGGGGAAGTTAGAACATAAAACATTTACCAGCCTCATAAACATCTTTATAGATCTCATATATTGACACTAATACTTCGGTAATGTATGGAAAACACTAACTCTTGCTTTTACACTTTTTCTGCTATTTTTTTTTTGGTAGATTAAGATATTTTTAAAGGCATACAAGATAGTAAAGAGAATAATAAACTACCATGTACTTATTACCCAGCTCTATCAGAATCTAATGATGTTTTCATTGCTGGCCTCTTGTTTGGTTTTAGAATTTTTTTTCTTGTTTTTGTTTGTCTTTTTTTAAAAAAGAAAATTGTCTTTTTTATTTTAAAGAAGAAAGACAGTTGAACTGCCCTATGAACCTTTTTTAATACCTTTTCTCTTCATCTCCAGAAATAACCCCTAGTTTTGATTTTGCATTTATCAGGTTAGGTCTCATTTGAGGCAAGGACCTTAAGGAGGTTTTTGTTGCTATTGGATATAAAAACTTTATTCCAGTACATATTCTGAGGTCTATTATCTTACACAGAATCACATGTTTCATCCTTCTTTTTATGAAAGTCTATTGGTCTCATTATTTTTCTCCTGCTTTTAAGTGATATGTTACCTGGGTATAAAATTTTACACTGACAGGTCTTTCTCTTGGCAATTTGGAGATATTACTTTATAGAGTTATGGCTTCTAATAATAGATGAAAAAGTTTCTATCGTACTTATTGCTAATTATTTTTAGAATAATCTATCTTTTCTCTCTGATAATTTATGATTTATTCTATATCCTTAATAATCTACAGTTTCACCACAATGTGACTAGCTGTGGATTTGTATTTATTTATTTATTCTACATGATATTGAGAATATATTTTTTATCTATTATTTACAAGCACATTTGTGAAAATTCTCAACTATTACTCATCATTCCTTCATTTTTTTCTGCAACACCTATTAGATATCCACTTGTTTCTTAGTTACTTTTATGACATTTATGTCTTTGTTTCACTATGCTGTATTTTGAATGACTTTTTTCAATTCTATTCTCACTTTATAGATTCTTTCTTTGGTTGTGCTCCCTGTATTTTATTTTTAAATTGGGCCTTTCATTTCGGTGACTATATTTTTCAACTCTTTTTTCCTTTTTTCTATAGATCTTGTTTCTTCCTATTTTATTTCACAATTTCTTGCTTCTTTTTTCTTTCATAGTTTATAAGCTTCCATTTGTCTCTTTGAGTATCGAAAATATTTCTGTTAAAGTTTGCCAGATTGTTCCATGATGTAAATTTCTTCTGGAGTGCACACCTATTTTCATGTTGATGTTTGCTGCCTTTCTTAGCACTGAAGTTTTTATTTATTCATTTATTTATTTAATTAGTGGGTTTTGTGGTTGTGTCAATCTAACACTCTGGTAACTGGTTCAAAGCCAGATCTCATAATGTGGGTCTTGAGCTAATCTCTAAGAGCAGGGAGTATTCTTAGGTCTGTCCTTGGTCATGTGGTTTAGTTTTGTCATTTTGTCTTTTTGCCTATAGCTGTCTGTCTGTTATGGTTACATTCAGCAGATTGGAAACACTTTGTATTAACCTTCTTTATAGAATATGCTGCCCCAGTTCTAAGGCTTAATACCTGCTGGCATCAGGTCATGAGCTTGACTCCGGTCCATGTCCCTTTTGGAGTAGATATCGATGTTCATTACCACACCAGAGCCAAAGTGGGTACATTACCTATCTCTGGATCCACAGTGGTACACCTGCTCCTTCAGTCCCACTAGCCCGGTAAGTATTATTTTGTTTCTGGCTCTCAAAAATATTTATCTTGTATTTGAGCCCAGTTATGACTCTAATTTTCTGTTTTTATATTTTACCTATCATTGCTTTGTCTTTATAGTGGAGAACGAGGTGCCCTAAAGCATGAATTCCCTGCCATCTTGACTGAATTTTGCCCTTCTAACATCTTTTCATCTTAAATTATTGCATTTAAAAGTGTCACAAAGGGTGTTACTTAGTGAAAATATGCTCAGGGAGAGGAACTTCTCCCTTTTTTCACTCCCCAATTAAGCCACTGACTGCAGTGCAGTAAGAAAGTTATATTCCTTTAGCTCTATCTTCTGATTATCTGGGAAACCATGATAATGGGAACCCAACTCATACCAATTAATATTACTGCATTGCTTATTAGCAGTGCATATTTTAGTACTTCACAGTTTTGGTGTTGAAACTCTCATTTACATAAAAATGCAGTTATTTTTGGAACATTTTGAAGGCAAGTAATTGAGATTTTTTTTTTCTAATCCTCCCTTACCTAACATAGAGGTGAGCACACAGCTAAAGATTTTTAAATACTTTTTAAGTGAGCCATAACTTTTCTGAGGTAAGAATAACTTTAAATACCATCTCTTTCAACTTTTCATGTACAGATGAAGAAATCTGAGCTTGGATAAATCAAGTGATTTTCATAAACACACAGATAATGAACAGCAGACAGGGTTGTCTTGTTTCCTTGACTAGAGTTAAAGTTCCTGAAGATAAAAAACTAAGACACATCTTTGTATGCCAAACTACACATAATGAAATGTCTTGCTCATAATAGTTACTCCAAAATTATTAGGAGATTATGAGGTCAGAAAATTTAAGGAAATTAGTAGTAAAAGAATGTTGCGTTGTTATTATTATTTATATTATTGATGCTATTACTATCATTAACTCTATTCATCCACAAAGCATGTACCATTTTAATGACACTTAAAATTTAGAGAAAACTAAGAAAATGCTATTTTTTCCTCATGATGTCTTCAGGTATTTATTATTTTTGCATATAATTAATTTTTTTAATCTCTAAAGCTGTTTCTATAGCAACTTATTTTGCAAACTTTACAAATGCAATGTACTCCACTGTCAGCAATGAAATGTAACAGATGCTCAATATGCTCTCCCACTATAAACAACTAGAAAACTGAACAAAATATAAAAACAATGATTTTTAAGCATTGGACAACAGGAAGCACAGGACCATGATCCCTGAAAGCAAAGAAACAAAGGAAATGAGCTTTACAATTGTCCCAATTTTGTCTTACCTAGAAACAGTTTCCAGGTAACAGAGCAGAGAAAGAAATCCAAACAGCTCTGTGGTCTCCTTGAGTTGAAGAGACAGAATGGAATTTAGGAATGTGCAAGTGGTTAGAATTTAGGGGGAGAAGCCTAGAAAGATGGTAGCTGTGCAGAGAGATTCTGGAGACATGTGGAGGGATCCTCTTTTGTCTTTTTCTGAGTACTAATCTGCACATGCTTAGAGGAAACGACTGAGGCCTTATAGAAACCAGTGGTAAGCAGTAGGTTGAACAATTGCCAGAGCTCACACAGGGCTGAAATAAAGTTGCCACCAGCCAGAGAAGAAGGAAGTTGTAATGTGTGTTACATAGAGTCTTCTGAAGGGTGTTACATTGGTGGGAGGGACAAATTAGCACTAGGCTAGAAGCTGCTCTAGAACCAACTTAAACATATTTAAAAGATAGCCAGATACAACAAATTCCGTGTAATTTAACTGGACAACTAAACAAATATGAAGCATTTCAAAGAATGTCAAAGTACAGCATTGAACAGTGTAATACAATATTTAAGATTTGATAAAAATTGACAATGCAGGAAAGAAAAGCCGTAATATGCCTAATATCAAGAACATCAAAGGGTCTCAGATTTTACCCTGCTTTCAAACTAGCAAGTTCGTCTATTACAGTTTCATAGATTCTATGGAAGACACAATACTCCTGGATCAGAGATAAAGGACTTTATTATTTATGCCACAGCAGCCTGCAACAAACTTTAAGTTCACGTTACTTCCCTTGCCTCCCCCTAGTCCCACAGGAGTTTATTCTCAACTGAATCCAAGTAGATGGTGAACATATAAGGGATCTGTGTCTTAGCTGAGGAACCCAGGGCTTAGGAAACTCCCAGTCTTATAAGGCACTGTTAGCAATCCTGCCCCATCTTTGTCTCAGTGGGAGACATTGTCTTTATAATAATGGTCAAGAAACAAATCTGCCCTCTTCCGTGGAGGCAGACACCATCTCCATCTTTCAAGGCTGTTTGCTATCCAAATATATAAATAGTAGTTAATAGATAGTAAAAAAAGATAGTAAAAAAATTTTAGTTCACATAACCCAAATATATGTTCCCCTGTATTCCCATATCAATCTTTTACACTTGTATACAATTTCTTTAATATGGAATGGTTATACTTTATTTGAAACAAATGCAGTGAAAGTGATGTAAATTATATGCTTGCATAAAACATAAGCAGTTTTTATTAATGATCCTATTGGCTTATGTGCTAAGATACAGGATGAATGCATTCCATTAATGGTAGCTTCTATTACTGTTCTAGTGGAAATTTGGAAATGATAATATGGTGAGACAGTGACATTCATATTTAGTCAGAATAAGCAAACGCAAGTTTAAAAATTGTTATAAATATATGTAAATCCAACATAATTTACAAATAATTTAAGTATTTTCACTATGAAGATTATCTAAATGAATAATTATATCATAGAAATGTAGGAAAATTATATTCGATGTTATCTGTTACTAATTAAGATGGGTTTTCAAGATGAACATTATAATAACCCAAGTTATTATAATAAGTCTGGGTTTGTAGAATAAAAACCATAATAGATTCCTCCATGAAACTTTTTTGTTATGCTCGAATTACTGATTGACGATTACTGCTCAAAGAGTTAATTAAAGTCTCACATTGATTGTGTTTCACCCACTAGCATAGTTAAAATATATAATTTATATAGATACAAACCATCCTAGGTCAAGCATGGAACTGAGTCTGAGGTAAGTTTAATAGAAGTGGAAATAACAATGGTTATTATTCACAAAAATAGAAATGTTATTTTTATCATTTTTATTTTCCTCATTTTAAATTTAAATATTTTAAAAATTAAAAAAATATCTGTTTAAACTTTTTGTACACATTCTTTATATCATTTAATGTTCACAGAACAGGTTCAAGGTGGGAGACGTAATATCCTTGTAACAGGTAATGAAATAGACTGAAAGAGATGTTCTGACTGATGGAAAATTGTATAAGTTGCCAGAGCTAAGATTTGAAGACATGTTGGTTTGATTTCAATAACCATAATCTTTGGCCTATGCCAGTCTGCTTTCCTGTATGTTAATAATTAGTTTAGAGCAGGGGTTAGCAAACTGTAGCCCATGGGTGAAACCTGGTATACCACCAGTTTTTTAAAATAAAATTTTATTGTTATACAGTCACACTTTTTCATTTATGGATTGTCTGTGGCTGCTTTTGTGCTACTGTGGAAGAGTTAAGTAGTGTCAGAGTAGAGCAATTGTGACAGAGACCATATGGCCTGCAATGCCAAAAATATTTACTAGCTGACCTTTTATAGAAAAAGTTTGCTAATCCCTGGTGTAGAATAATTAGTTACCTAAGTCTGTGGATCCATGGCAGAGTAAACATATTCTATAAAATGCTGATGAGGGGCCAGCCCGGTGGTGCAGCAGTCAAATTCACGCGTTCTGCTTCTCAGAGGCCCAGGGTTCGCTGGTTCAAATCCCGGGTGTGGACATGGCACCACTTGGCACACCATGCTGTGGTAGGTGTCCCACATGTAAAGTAGAGGAAGAGGGGCACAGATGTTCGCTCAGGGCCAATCTTCCTCAAAAAAAAAAAAAAAAATGATGATAAATGTGAATCGAGTTTTCTTCATTATTCCTTGGAGCATGAAATTCACAAGAAATTATTTTGGAGAGAAAAATCCATAAGTACCTTACTGGGGACTTATGCATAAAGAATTGAAACCTTAGAAAACCTGGCAGCAGCTCCCCTTATAAAAGGGGGGGAGTGTTCTCAAATGATCTAGAGCTGGGAAAGGACTCAGGAAACCCACATTGGTGATGGTCTCCAGGGCTAAATTCTGAGTATTGGTATGCCAAGTCATGAGAAACAAAGTCACTGGCACTTGGCTGGGTGTGAAGGAAGTGTTGGCAAATGGTAGTGGGCAAATCTAAAAGTTTAGCACTTGATAATCTTGGTATAAACAGCACTGATTTTGATTTCAATATTGAGTCAGAAAGCATCTGCTTATTTAGATAGAGAAATATTTCAGTAAAGGGTAAGTACTGATGACTTTTTAAAAATAACCATGAAACTGACTCAAAAATAGTCTTTCAATGGCTTCGTAAGAAACAGTATTATTTTGTCAAAATGAAAAATCTCTGAGAAAGTCTATAAATATATTTGATGCCTAAATATTCTTCAGCTGGTATGTGTCTTACCTGAATAGCACAAAATCTGTGCTAAACTTAAATTTTCATCAACTTGTACACTTTGATATTAAAAACTTCAGTATTCTCCCTTCTCTGCCCCAAAGTAATGGGAAAACTAAAGGGGTACTATGAACCCTTACCATTGTATCTTATAGTAAGGAAACTTAACCCCAAATTAATTAAAATGGCACATCACATCAGAAAGTAATTAAATGACATGTTACAGTTATGCTCTTCTTAGCTCTCTACCAAAGCAAAATTAACTGAAGATGCTGGAATTCTAATTCCTTAGACCTCTAAAAGAAAGGACAGACTTTCAAAATCATGAAATAGCACAAATATTTCATTCTAACAATTCTCGTTCTTCTTTCTTGGCATTTTCTTAGTGAACCAAGAAGTCACTACCAGTTCTCTTTGTCAACTGTTCATTCATTCCTTTGCTTACATATAGAAGATCTAAGAAAGATGAGGACTGGGTGAATAGGGAAGTTTACAAACCAAAAATTATTGGAGGGTTTATAACCTTTCCCACTCTCCTGGTACCTGTCCTTCTTAGAAGATGTTTTATTTGTGCTTCCAGAAGAGGCTAGATTTCTATATGTAATAAAGAGGTAGCAGGATAATTGAGTGAGAAATAAGGATAGTTGATTAGCTGGAGGTAGAATTCAGACTGTTTTAGGCAGAGAAGAGTGAGAAAAAGAGATTAGAGTAGTTGCATTGTTGAGTGAGTCTTTAGGGGCATAGCTGAAACTATAGCTGAAACTAGCAGATTTCTTTTTACAAATTTTGCTGTGTATCTGTGGTATTAGTCTCAATACTCAGGAATGCTTCTGGGTCTGAAATTTTGTTTGGTGGTATTATCATGTTGCTTGGAGGAACAACAAAATAAGTATTGAATTACAAGCTATGGTAAATGCTAAGACTAAGTACAGACTACTGTGACAGCATAATTTAAACGATGGTATGGAAGGTATCATTGAGGAAAAGAAATCTAAGACCCTCTGAAGGCTGAGCAGAAACTTTTCAACTGAAAGATTGAAGGGAAGCAGAAAACATTCCTGGTGTCTTTAATAAGAGCAGTTTCGGTGTAATGGCAAAGGTAGAAGCCAGATGGGAAGTCAGTGAAGATAAGTGAAGTCAGTGAAGATAAGTGTGGGTTTAGGAGATAAAGTAGTATGTACAGAAATCTCTCCCAATAAATTTGGCTTGAAAAGAGTGGTAAAATATTATAGCATATGGAAAGGAGTTCAAGGAGAGATGTATTTCCCTTTAATATGAGAGATTCAGAGAAGTTTTGAATGTTGATGCACAAGAACCTGAGGAAAGAGACAATCTAACAGAACTAAGACTCTGAGAAGATGGGAAAAAAATACGATCCATAATAAATGGGAGTGATATCCTTATAGGAGAAGGGAAACCTTGTTCCAACAAGAGTGAAGAAAGGGAGGATTGGTGCAGATTCAGGTTAAGTTTGCAGTTTGGTAATGAAATGAGGTGAGTTCTTGTCTGATGGCGTCAAGATTCTTTACAAAGTAGAAATTGAGGCCAGTGGCTGAAAGTGAGATGAAAAGATGGGGAGAGTGAGAGGTTTGATTAGTGTAGAGAATGTATTGAAAAAGTCATTATTATGAATATTTTACCAATCATATTGAAAATTGAGAAGATTGATGGGCAGTGTTGACTACCCAATTAATACTGGTAATCGTGAATATATAGTGATGCCAATCTATGTGATTTTATCTAGCAACCCTCTGCTGCTAGGATGTAAGCTTAAATGAAATCAGTGGAGTTTTGATGAGCATATGAGAAGGATAGAGAGAGGGGGATGGAAATTGAAGATATGGGTGATGAAATGCTTTTAATGATTGTTTCTTGAATTTAAGCAGGATAAGAAGAAAGGTGACCCTGAGGATTATAGATAAAGTGGAAAGGTCAGTGCATGGAAGTTCTCAATGGTAAGTGTTACAACTGGGAACAGTAACTTAAGTAAACTGAAAAATGGAAAAGTGAGTGAGAAGGGATGTAGTGGTTAATTTTATGTGTCAACTTAGGTGTGCTGTGGGATGCCCAGATAGCTGGTAGAACATTATTTCTAGGTGTACCTGTGAGGGTGTTTCTGGAAGAGATCAGCATTTTATTCAGCAGACTGAGTAGAGAAGAGCCACTCTCAGTAAGATGGGTAGGCATTATTCAATTTGTTGAGGGCCCAAATAGACAAAGGGCAAATTTTCTCTCTCTCTTTTTGAGCTGGGACGTCTGTCCATCTTCTCCTGCCCTTGGACACTAGAGCTCCTGGCTCTTGGGCCTTCAGACCCTGGGACTTACCCCAGTGGCTCTCCATTTCTGAGGCTTTCAACCTGGTGTGGGGAGTTAAACCATCAGCTCCCCCAGTTCTCAGGCCTTTGGACTCGGACTAAATTATACCACCAGGTTTCCTAGTTCTCCAGCTGGCAGACAGCACATTGTGGAACTTCTCAGCCTCCAAAACCGTGTGAGTTAATTCCTACAATAAATCTCTTATGTATATCTACATATATTTTATTGGTTCTGTTTATCTGGAGAATCCTGACTAACACAGAGAGGGATATTGAACTGAGGACGTGGTAATTATGGTGCAGTTTTGGGTCACACTATAAAAAATGGAGGAGAAAATAAATATTATTAAAACTGAGGTTCTGGGCACTGAAAAGATTTAATAGCAAAAGCTGAAGAGGAACATAGTTGGCTGGGACTTTCCACTGTGAAGAAATCTAGGCTTTTATTTTTTCACGCTCTGGAATAGTTTCATAAAATACACGTCTCACCTATAATTATTCATAGGAACAATGACTATTAAGTTACATTGCAATTAAAACATGTAACGATACACGTCCTAAAATAGAGAATGTAGAGCAGTAGAAGCAGTGCACACGGTCGCCACTTTTTATATGAAAATGGAAAATTCTTCTCTTCTGCTTTTAAAGTGGGTTTAAATGCATTGTCTATTTTTTGTTTGCTTCCTTTAAAATATATCATTTTCTTCTATTTTTTAACCCCTGTATTATTTTTTTAATTGAAATATATTTGGCGTATAACATTGTGAAAATTTAAAGTGTACAACATGTTAATTTGATACATTTATATATTGTAATATGATTGCCATTGTAGTGATAATTAGCACCTCTATCACGTTACATAATTATTCTTTCTTAGTAGTTGGAATAATTAAATTCTAGTCTCTTAGTACGTTTGATGATTATAATATTGTTTTCTGTATTCACTATACTGTGCATTAGATCCCTGGGGCTTATATATTACTCATTGTAAGTTTATAACTTTAAATAACATCTGTCGTATCCCCTGGTAACCACCATTTTACTTTCTGTTTTTATGAGTCTGGTTTTTTCAAATTTCGCATAGAAGTGATATCATATAGTACTTGTCTTTCTCTATCTGACTTACCTACTTAGCATAATGCGTTCATGCTTCATCTATGTTGTCACAATTGGCATGATGTCCTCCTTTCTCATGGCTGAGTAATATTGAATTGTGTGTGTGTGTGTGTGTGTGTGTGTGTATGTGTATCATATCTTCTTTATCCATTGATCCATTGATGGGTGTTTGGTTTGTTTCCATATCTTGGCTGTTGTGAATAATGCTGGAGTAAATATGGGAGTGCATGTATTTCTTTGAAATCCTATTTTTCTTTCCCTTGGGTATATACCCAGAAGTGGAATTGCTGGATCATATAGTAGATCTAATTTTAGTTTTTTGAGGAACCTGAATATTATTTAAGTAGTTGAAAACAGCAAGCAATATTTTAACTATGGTACAAGCCCAAGGAAGGTAAGCCTCATCTTTGATGAAAATAGAAAACTGAAGATGCTTTCTGCATTCTTTGAAACATTGGTATTTTGAAGATAGTTCATATTTTAAATTTTTTACTGAGAAATTAGTAGGATTAAAACATTATAAACTGCCCAATTTTAGCCTCGAGCATACATAGATGCCCTATTTTCTGATTTATATATGAGGACAAATATTAAGTGATTTGCATTTACAATTCACTACTATGATGGCTGAAATAGATTTCAACTATTTCTGTGTTCCAGCTTACTAATGTTTTCCTATTTGACAATATTATGATCACATGAGACATTATGATGTGCATTTCAGGGCTAACTTTTAATTTTGGATTTTTAAAAATGGGACACTGATATAGACTGAATGTGTCATAAACCCTATGACAGATCTGAAATTAGAATTTATGGCAGATATCACTCCTCCAAGCATTTATAGCCATTTGAACTTGAGAAGCATCTTTTTATGACCATAGATTTGTGACCTAGTATGTCTATTAGTCTTGATGAATGTGAAATATTTATCATATTTCAGAATTAAAGTGGCTAAAATGTAGTGGCAGACCCAAATGATTGTAATTATACCAAAGAGAAAAAAGGAGCATAATTATTCTTTAGATATCTGCTAATATTACAAAAACTATGCTAAGCATATGTATTTCTATTATATAATTCTCATGATGTCTCTGTTTTGCAGATGATACTATAGAGACTCAGAGAAGTCGGTTACCTAAGTTTGCCAAACTTGTAAACATCAAGAATTGATATTTGAGGGGTCTGCCTGGTGGTGCAGCAGTTAAGTTCGCACGTTCCACTTCAGCGGCCTGGGGTTCCTCAGTTCGGATCCCAGGTGCGGACATGGCACCGCTTGGCAAGCCATGCTGTGGCAGGCGTCCCACATATAAGGTAGAGGAAGATGGGCATGGTTGGTAGCTCAGGGCCAGTCTTCCTCAGCAAAAAGAGGAGGATTGGCAGGAGATGTTAGCTCAGGGCTAATCTTCCTCAGAAAAAAAAATTGATATTTGAACCCAAGTTTTGAGATTCCAAATCTGGTGCACGGAAATATAACTGGGAGATATATATATATATATATATATATATGTCTGACTTTATATGTAAAATTGTAAAACATGATAAGGGCTATCCCTAATATGTATATTGGCCTACTTATTTGACCAAATTATTGTGAGGATGAACTACTATATAAAAACTTTATAAATGAATTTCTCATAGAGAGGCAGTGGTTAGTTAAATGCAAAATTTTTATCATAACTTGGAAAGTTACATTTGTGGACACCTGCATCCTATATTTCAAGTCAAACTTGGTAATAATCTCTCTCCCAATGAGGTTTGAGAATGTAGTCTCTCCATTAGGTATTGACATATTTTTTTAAGCAGCTGCACAAGGATTCTCATCCAAGTAGAAAGATGATACCAGAGTTCCAGACAGGAAGCTGAATAGCAAAAGGAAGAAAAGCACT
Source organism: Equus quagga (assembly GCF_021613505.1). Classification (NCBI taxonomy): domain Eukaryota; kingdom Metazoa; phylum Chordata; class Mammalia; order Perissodactyla; family Equidae; genus Equus; species Equus quagga. The sequence goes on from NW_025798762.1 coordinate 657,658, forward strand.
TCAGATAAGATAGGTGGGCGTGCTTTTAGGACTGAATAAGCATTATGTGGAAACAATACAGGAAAGAAGATTGTATGTGGAAACGTACTGTGCAGTATCATAATTAGCATTTGGGTATTATGAAGTGAAAAGGATACACAGATTCCAAGATGTCTGTAATGAAGCACTCCATGCTTAACTTGGCAGCTAGTAGCCACAATGATATAATAAGCCTTACTAAGAATGGAGACAGGACTACATGATTTTGGATAGTGTTTGTTAAAGCATAGCTCAAATCAGACAAATTCTTAAATTATTATCTTTTTTGTAATCATTCATTGTGTATCAAAGTACATCCTCTTTCAAGACCTTCCATAATGCGCTCCAAACCAACTCTCTAATTTTTCTCTTTAAACTTTATGAATCTGTCTTGCCAACCTTTTTGTAATTTTTCAAACATATTTTGTGCTCATGCTTTCCTCGTATCTTTTTACATAAAATATTCCTTTAATTTTTTCTTTCTTTGTCCATCATTCATGGTCCATTCGAAATCCAAATTTATCTTCTGTGTAGTCTTTTTTGATCCATCTCTAACTGAATATGCTTTCCTTTTCCTAAATCTCTCTAGGACCTTGTGTCTTTTCTTTTTTTTAATCATATCTTTAGTGAGTACTTAGCATCTACAATGAGAAATTGCACACAAGGATTATAAGTAAATTAGCCCCTAGAGAGTTAAACTCTAAAATCAATGCTAAGGAATTAATGCAGAGCTAGAAGGGCACCCAAAGGAGGAGAAATAATTCCTAGTTCTAAAGGACTTGATCATAATCTGATTGATTGTATTAACATGTTGAGAGAATGAATGAGGCAAGCGTATTAAGTTAGACTTAGATGCAATAATGAAAAGAAGTCTCAGGAGAACTTTGGCAGTGTCACTCAACGGAAGTTGGAGAAAGAGAAAAGCCTTAGGTTCAACATTTACATAGTTTAGTGAGCAAGCATATTTCTAGGGTGTTTAACCATTCTGTGAAGCTGAAGGAGTTTAGGTAGTATAAAGACCCTACTGGAAAATCATCTCAGTAGTATGATTCTTCCTACCAAATGTGCCTACATTTGCATCCATTCTCTCCTTCCTTCTTGTGCTGTTCTGCTTTAATAGAAAAGTGTTTCTTCTCTTAGCTAAATCAAATCTTTGCACCCATGCTCTGGATCCTTCTTCTATTCTCATACATTGTATCCTATCCATTATTCCTTAGTCCCTCTGTCTTTTAAGTGTTCAATTGCAGAAGTCAGAAAAGTAAACACCATCTTTGAGATTTCAGTTTAGCATCATCCAAAGGAAGACTATAAGAAAAGGATTCAGGAGCAAGGAGTTTATTTAAGATTTCAAGGAATACCAGTAGGGGAACAGAGGAGTGATGCAGGGTAGGGAAAGTAGCCAGTAAAGGGTGGCATTTAAGTCTGATACCCCTGTGGGAAACCAGAGCTTGATCAGGAAAAGCTGTAAAACACATGGTTCAGAGTTATCCCACCTAGAGGAGGTACTTCCAGCATGATCATGTGAGCAGTTTTGTAGATTTGCTCCTCAGTGAAACTGGTGAAAATGATGAAAAAAAATCTACTGTTTTAAGTCTCTGGAAATGGTCCCAGGGGCATACAGAAAATTAAGAAACATTTACTCAAGAAAATCTACTAAAACCCAGTAAGAACAGGGAGAGTCAGTGGTATCTGAACTGGGATCCACCTTTTCCCTCTCCCCTCCTGACTCAATGAGACAGAAACTCTAGACTGTTGCTGCTAAGAGCACAGGGCTACCTTTCTCCCTAGCTCCCAGTCAGGGGGTTTTCTTCCCAAGGAGGCAAGATGTCCCATCCTGCCCCAAGCTACCTGTTGTTGACCCTAAGTTCTGGATGAGTAGTGCTGAGAAGTGGGGGCTCCCTTCTCCTATCCACTGCCATTCATGGTACAGAGACTCTATCTTGGTTATGGAGCCACTGAGAATACTGGGGTCCCAATTGCCCTTGCTCCAGCTCATAAACTTCTGTACTGGGAAAGGTAATCTGAGAAGATATGAGGCTACTGCCTCTGCGCCCCAACTAAGCACTCAGCTCCTAAAGTGGAGGGTGTCACTCATAGAGAAGCACACTATTGTCCCTATCCCCAGCTCCAGAGCCATGGCTCAGAGAATCTTCCTGGGGAGAGAAGCAGGCCATAAAACTGATAGTTCCTTATCTATTCTTAAAGGAACTGACTTATTTCTAACCCCAGGTAGAAAAGTTTAGCCTAAGTGTGCTCTCAAAAATAGTAGAGGTAGTTGTGAGGGGGCAGTTGGGAGGAGATTGGTAGATTCATTGGACATATGGGTTAAACTGTAGGCCAGTTCATTTGCCCAAGAGAACCAAGGAAAGACACAGCAGGTTGGAGTCCACTTGAGATGAGAATAAATCACAGACACTGGCCTCCGGAACTAATCCTTTCAAAGGAATCTAAATTTGTTTATTTTAATTTGTGGAGTAGTTTATGCCCCATGGTATTGTTGAAAACAATAGAGCACTCAGCTAGAAATTAGTGGAGTTTAGCAGCTGAGTGTTCTCAGGGAAAGGGACAATCAGAGAGAACCCTGTAAAAACCACTGTCATTTCAGTGTAACCGTGAGTGTATCCAAAACTGTAACTTCTGAGTAATATCATCAGAGGCTTAACACTGTAGGGGGATGTAGACTTCACTAAAATAATCTGGACAGTTGTTTGACAAATTAACAAGCAAGTAACAATAACAAACCCCAGGCAAGGATGACCAGCACTTAATGTTGCCATAATATGTTATTTAAAATGTCCAATTTCCAACAAAAATTTTGAGTCATGCTAAGAAACGGGAAAGTAATGACCCATATACCAGAAAAAAACAGGCAACTAAAACCTGTGAAAGTGGCCAGAAGTCAGATTTAACAGACAAAGTCTTCAAAGTAGTCATTATGCATATACTCAGAGAAATAAAGGAAACCATGATTAAAGAAATTAAAGAAGATATGATGACAATGTTGCCTCAAATGGAAATAGAAATGATAAAAAAGAACCAAATGGGAGTTCTGAAGTTGAAAAGTGTAATAACTGAAATGAAAAATTCACTAGAGAGACTCAAGAGGAGATTTGAACTGGCAGAAGAAAATATGATTGATCTTGAAGATAAATTGATAGAGATTATGCAAATCCAAAGAACAGAGACAAAAAGCTTGATGAAAAGTGAACAGAAACTCAGAAAATGTGGAAGACTATTAAGTGTACAGGTAATGGGAATATGAGAAGGAAAAGAGAGAAAGGAGCAAAAAGAAATCTCACAGAAATAATGGCTTAAAACATCCAAAATTTACTGAAAAACAATAATCTATACCTCCAGGAAGCTCAATGAATTTCAATTAGGATAAACTCAGCGACATCCACAGACAGATACATCACAGTGAAAATGCTGAAAGCCAAAGGCAAGGAGAAGATCTTGAAAGCAGCAAGAGCAAACAAACTTGTCACTTACAGGAGCAGCCCTTTAAGATTAACAGCTGACTTCTCAGAAACAATGGAGGCCAGCAGGCAGCAGGGATAACATATTCCAAGTGCTCAGAGAAAAAAAAAACTATCAACCAAGAATCCTATATTCAGCAAAGCTGTCTTTCAAAAATGAAGACAAAATAAAGACATTTGGAGATAAACAAAAGCTGAGGGGAATTGTTGCTAGTAGACCCACCTTACAAGAAGCACTAAAGGAAGTTCTTCAAGCTGAAAGCTTATAACCTCAAAACTCATATTATTCCTAAGAGTAATTTGAATCCACATGGAAAAAAAAGGAACATTAGTAAAGATAATTATGTAATTGTAAAAGGTAGTATACATGCAGATTTTTCTTCTTTCTTCTGTTCATTGACTTAAAAGCAATTATATAAAACAATATGTATATAATGTGTTGTTAGGTCTATAACATATATTTGCCAATAACAGCACAGAGGTGCTGAGTGGGAGAAAATGTGTATTCAAGTAAAGAAATGATACCAGATGGTAACTTGAATCCACAAATGAAGAAGTGATAAGTTAATATAACAAAAACTATAAGTATATACTTGTTCTCCTTCACTTCTTTAAAAGACATAAAGTTATACAAATTAATAACTTTGTATTGTTGGTTTTGTGATATTTATGGATGTAATATGTATAATGATAATACCATGGGAAAAATGGAATAAAGCTATGTAGGAGTAACATTTCTGTACTTCACTGGAATTAAGTTAGTACATATCTGAAGCTGATTCTGATAAATTAAGATGTATATGGTAAGGCATAGAGCAACCACTAAGAAAATAACTCAAAAAAAGATAGTGAAAATATTAAAAAATTTAAGTGCTACCTAAGAAAGTATTCACTTAATGCAAAGTAAAGCAATAAAGGAGGAACAGAGGAAGAAAAAGATGAGACACATAGAAACAAAAACTAAAATAGCAGACAGACAAATATACTCACCCGTAAAAAGAAATGAAGTCCTGATACATGTTACAACATGGATGAACCTTGAAAACACTATTCTAAATGAAAGAAGCCGACCACAAATACCACATATTATATGACTTCATTTACACAAAATGTCCACAATAGGCAAATATAGAGAAGAAAGTAAATTAGTAGTTTCTTGGGGCTGAGATGGGGAAGGGGGCATAGGAGTGTGATAGCTAACCAGCACAGCGTTTCTTTTCGAGGTGATGAAAATGTTCTAAACTCAGTTGAGGTAATGGTTGCACATGTCTGTGAACATAATAAAAATCATTCAATTGTACATTTTAAATAGGTGAATTTTCTCTCTATATATTAGACAGCTCTGTGAATTACATCTCAATAAGTTGTATTCTTTTTTTACAAAAATTATTCTACCTGAGTGGTGAGGATGATTAGACATTTACAGCCAATCCCCAAGAGTCATTTGTTGGGGGCTACCTCCCGTGATGGTGAATTCCCTGTCCCATCCAGCCTGTGCAAATGGGAAAAGGTAGGCTTTAATCCCAGAGATGGAGACACTGGAAGCTGGAATTTGTCTAGAGTGCACTGATTATGGTCAGGTCTGAAGTATGTGGAGCCCCGAGAACATTTGTTTCAGTTGACTCCTTATACCACTCAGATCTGCCCACATCTTACATTAGGTTCACTACATCTTGTGATTACTTCTTCAAGGTGATGTCTGGTTACACTTTATTAAAAAAAAAAAACAAAAAACTTAAAACTAGAGGCTTAGGGGGCAAAACGATAGTTATCCTACAGTAGTTGATACTGAGGCTGCCGTGGATAATTGTCTTCTTTCTCTCCCACCTGATCTAGACTCTCTCACTCTGAGGAAGCACTGACCGCTGCTCTTGATTCCCTTCCTTGGTTGTGTTAACATGACCCTCATCAGTGACTGTCTAAGCTTCTGGTTTCCATTCTTTTCAGATTGCAGTGGCTGCAAATGCCTGTTTAGAGCTAACACTGGTTGTAGAAACAACAGAAAGCACCCCAGTGAATCTCCTCATACCCAGACATTCTCATTCCTGTCCCCTATTATGTAACAGTAACCCTACCTAGCACGTATTCAGGAACCCCTACGAATGCCATTGTCTATTAGCCAAGGGTTCATGTGAGTTGTAGCTGACCTTTCTGAGTTTGCTTCCTTTATGGTAATTATGTCCACTTTGGGCATGACTGATGGTTACCTGCCTCCCAAAGACCCCTGCTATTCCAGAATCCTATCATTACCAATTATATTAACTAGCTCAGTTCCATCATGGTCTTCCCTACTGTCACCCATGGTCTGCAAAGGACAGCCCAAACTGAACTTCTCACCCACAGGAGAGTCACCTTCACTAACTCATTTCTTATAATTTTATTGAACCATCCTCTGGGACTTCAAAGGGAGCATAGACAACTGGTGGGTTCTCTGGGGATATGTATGAATTTCTTCTAGCATGCCAACCTCTCACCTCTCTTCAATATTCCACAAAGCAGTCTGGCATTTCTACCTATTTATTGTAGGCCACCATAATAAATTAGGATATAAATTAGGAGATATATATAAATTAGGAGATATAATTATGTATATATTGTATATATATAAAATAAGCTACCATTTAAAAGAGATTGCATTCTTGTTTCCATGTACCCAAATTTGGGGTAACAAATTCCAAACTTGGGGTTAACTTTCAATTATCCCTGTAGCAAATTTTAGATGCAAGTTGTCAGCCTCTTGCCAAGGAACAGATGTTGTGTGGACCACCTTTCCTCCTGTTAGTTGATGTGTATTTTCAGATTACAAAATCATGCTCACTTTAGCCTCACGGTGGATATGGGTGTCCATTTAATGCACTTAGATATTTGATACAAAGATATTAATTCATGTACTTCAAGTTAAATATGATTGATGTTTAAATGTTCTGCTAATTTAAAACATCTGTGAATGCATTCCTTAATTTCTCCATTTGAACTTGTAAATGAGAGTCAACTATTACACTTATAATGAAACTTTTTTTTCAGTGCTTAAATTATCATTTATAAATACCCTATTTTTATAGGAAATAATAACATCCTCCAGCACGACAAGTTTTAAAAGTGCTATAACTGGCAACAAATCTCTCAGGACAGTTGATGTTTAACATATCAGTCAGCGTGTCCTTAGCTTCTCTCGGTCAGTCGGTTCCTCACATGCAGCTAGCTTGTAGATCAGCAGGCACGGTGCCATGTCAGGCTAGTGGGCTAAGATTCCTTTTTATCTAGAAAGAAGTAACCTCCTTGTGTTCCTTAAAAGTCCTGAGCAATCTGATTTTAACATTTTGGCTTTCTTTTTGTGTCAGGTGAAATAGGAAGCTGTGCATAAGTCACAAAATTGAATGCTGAATAGTTACGGACCCTATTATGTGAAAAAATTTAAAGAACCCCAAACTCCCCCCCCCACCAAAAAAAACCAATTTCTGCTCCAGTTGAATGTGAATATTAATTTTAGAGGAGTTCAAAGCTATGTTTTATGATGTTACCAAAACAGCATTTGCTAAAGTTAGGGATAAAACCTCACAAGAGTAATACAAATTTAAATTTTAGAAACCAGTTCAGACTTCAAAAGTGACATTCCATAAGAGGGATTCTTCATATTAAAGAATGGTATCATTCCTTAAAGCCTATATATGACTGTCAAATCTGTAGCCATTGAACATATGATGCTTAAAGCCAATTGTTAGTTTTCTAACATTAAATGAAACAGTTAAAACTTAAAAATACCAAGATCATTTCAAGTGAAAAATATCTGTGGCATGTTTAGTTTAAAAACACAAGATTAAGGGCCAAATGAAAACTATTTTTTGTAGCTTAAGGTTATTAATACTTAACTTCACTATCTTACTCATTACATAAGAATGCAGTTGAAATAGAACAATCTAAATTGCAGATAAAAATATGACTATTATATTTGAAGTATTTAGATATGCTGACATTTAGGATAATCTTTACATATTTCTGAAAATGAATGAGGATTTTGAAAGAGCTTAAACTTCTGGTTAATTCCTCTGGTGATCTATTCAAATTTGCAGTGATCTTGACTGGTGTTAAATAAACTTCCCATAAAATGGAAGATGCATGTGAAAATCAAAGGTTTAATCAAATTTACCCATTTACCCGTTTTTGTCTTTATTTTTCATGTTAACAGCTAGCACAATAAAGCAGAAAAGGCAGTGAATTTATACAAAACCATGATCAACAGTCTTTTAAAGGGTTCATATATCTGATACATGCATACAAATTAAAAATGTCTTTGACTGGCTTGACCAAAAACAAACCAACAAACAAAAATAAATTCTGTAATCTGGAATTTCACATGATGCTACACCAAGGTCTACTATCAGGTATTTAAAATTTACTTTCATAGAAAAATCTATGTAACAACATCACAGAATATTTGGAAATGAAAAATAAACTATAGTAAAATAGCAATTATTTTTCTTTTCTCTTCTTACTTTTATAAGTGCTTTTTCATAATTACATTCACAGATTTGAACTGTTATTTCATTTAGACTCTTAGACTCAGTAATTTTTCTATTGCTCCGTAGATTTGCAATTCTTATTATTGAGGACTGTATAATATTCTACAAAGTGAATGTTTAACAATTTACTTAACAGTTGTCCTATTATTGTATTTAATCCAAATCCTCTAACTGATTGCTATAGGTGTGGGTAATGTAATTGTAGCAGATTCTTAAAGTAATTGCCTTTAATGACTCATGTCTTCCTGTGTTTACGTCCTTGCATAATTGTCCCTTCACATAGGACTCTGAGTTTGTCCATGTGACTTACTTTGGCACACAGAATATCAGTAAATGTAATGCAAGCAGGGGCTTGAAAAATGCCTGCATATCTGGGCTTGCTGTCTTGAAAAGCTGCCACTACGTGAAGACGTGCAGGCCAGTCTGCTGGAGACAGGTGGCCCAGCCAACTGCCAGCACAGTCTCCAGACATGTGAGTGAGGGCGTCTTAGACCATCCAGGTGCAGCTGATCCATCAGATTGCTGCCACCACATGAGTGACCCTTGTACAGATGACAGAAAAACCACCTAGTTAAGCACATACAGTTACAGATAAATAAAATGGATGTTGTTTGTGCTGCTACATTTTGGAGGTGACAATAGAAAACTCAGAAACAATTGCCTGAGCTCACCTTTCAGGCCAGAGTTGGTGGAAGAGGGAAGCCACGGAATCATTGCTTACTCTGCACAAAGGAGTTGTCATGGCACTGGCTGAGAGCAGCAGACAGTGGAAATTTATGAGGGAGCCTCAGGAAACAAGACAAAATCCTAAACATCAAGTCTACAGGAGTTGGCAGAGAACATGAGCCAGACACAAGATCAAGGGTATGTAAATGCACTCAAGGATCAAGGAGTAAAAGGGCTTGTGCAGGGAAAAGTTGGTGATATCCCTTAAGGCAATGGATGAAATAAGACATGAGTCTTTTTCTCCAACACTCGGGCCTTAGCTTGTAGGAAGCTTCAGCTGTTGTTATGGCTTGTTACTTTTTGGGGGTTGAGCCCTGGTGATGAGATTACAGCGTCAAAACCTAGAAACATTTATTATTTTTGCTATATGATATATAATTCTCACTTATTATTAAATCTTTCTTTTTAATTAAAAATATTCCAAACTTACAAAAACTAATGTAATAAACATCCATGTACCCACCATGTTAATGTTTTGGCATTGGCTTCATACTAATCTTTTTTGTGTTTTGAAGTCATATCATAGATACAGTTACTCTCTATATTCTCTCTCCCTTTATTGATCACATGAGTTACAAGCAAGAGTGATATTTAATATAATTACACTAGTTTGCTAACAGTGACTTGAGGCCTTCTGCTGGATCACGCAGAAGTCTTGGCACTCTGAATGGACTGGGAAGGCAGGAGAAGGGATTTTAGAGGAGCTCAGAGCAGCTGCTGTTAATCATAACTGGTACTGAATTATTTTAAATATATCTACGACTTTCCCAGAACACACTGCTGAAGATTGGCCTTGATTATAAATATTCTATCCCCGTCTGGATATTTTTTACTTTGTTAATGATGTATTTGGTGCATTTATTTTGATTTTGGTGTATAGAGCTTTTATATTTAATGACCTCAAATGTATTGATCATTTCCTTTATGATCCGTGCCTCTTCTATCTTGTTTAAGGAATCCTTTGTTAAACAAAATATTTCCTTCTAAAATGTATGGCAATGCTCTTCATTTTTAGATCTTTAAATCATGTAGAGTTTATATTTTTTGTGTGTAGTGGGGATTTAATTTTACCCTTTACCTTATAGATATGCTAACTCTGCCACTTATTAGCAATGTGTCCATGTCCAAGTTACCTAACCTCTCCGTGCCGTAGTGTCGTCATCAATGAAATGGGATTAGTAAGAGTCTTTACCTCATAAATTATTCAAAAGATTAAATAAAAAATAGGTGTAAAATATCTGTAACAGTCCCTGTAACATAATGGCCACCCTGCAATTATTAGCTAATAGATCTAGCCACTTGTTTAGCAAAATTTATTGAATAGCCCATACTTCACCTATTGATTTGACATGCCTCATGTACACATATGTGGACTCATTTCTAAGCTATTATGTTTCTTAATATGTTTATCCCTCTTTGCATCAGTATCCAAACTTTTTTTGGTTGCTAGAAAGCAATAGAAATTTAATTATTTTTACCAAACTATTGGATGTGTTTGTAACATCACACAAACATGTGTGAAATTGGGGATTAGATTTTAAATCGAAGTTTTAAAAATATAAACTGGAATGCTGGCATAATTAATTTTTAATTTTTATTTCATCATTCATTATAATCAATGATCCAAAGAGATTTATGCACCCCTATGTTCATTGCAGCATTATTCACTATAGCCAAGACGTGGAAGCAACCCAGTGGCCTTCTACAGATGAATGGATGAAGAAGATGTGGTATATATATCTAAACTTTTGATTGCCATAATTTTATGGCAACTCTTGATATCTGGTAGAGTAAATGTCCCCTCAATGTTATTCAAAATTGTCTGAGTCTTTTACCTTTGTGTATGACTTTGACATCAAAACTGTTGATTTCTATGAAATTTATTGTTGGAATTTTGATGAAAGTTGCATTGAATTTACAAGACATTTTGGGGAAAACTGTCATCTTTAGGATATTGATTCTTCTTATCACTAAACATGTTACTCTATTGATTTAGGTCCTCTTTTAGTTATTATTTTGAAACCTATTAGTATTAACTAATTATGCCAGGAGAGTAAGGATTCTTTGAATTCTAGTGTAGACTGCTTATTCCCCACACTCCAGAACCAAGGGGCTAGGAGGCACGATTGCCATAGTTAGAATTGTTTGCATATCTCCTCCCTACTTGAAATTCTTCCATAAGAAGACTTCCATAAGACTTTCATAAAGTCTCCTACAACTCATCAAAGGCTCAAACTCTTTAATGTGATACAATACCTTCTGTGATTCCTAAGTTTATATCTCTAGTCCAGCCTTCACTAATGCTGCAGATTTGTATAGCCACCTGCCTGCTTACTGTTTCCAACAGATGTCTAAGTGATACTGGAAACTGAACTCACATCTCCTTGCATACGCAACCTCCTCTGATTCTAAAAGCTTATTAAATGGCATCATCATTCACTCAGTTGTTCAGGCTGAAAACCTGAAAGTCATTCTTGACTCTTCCCTTACTCTCACATTCCAGATCAATTCATCATCTTGGTGGTACTTCCTTTGTAATCTATCCTGAATCCAACCTTTTATGCCTACCCCTACAGCTGCCATGCTAAACCAAGTCATCATCAGTTCTAGCCTAGCTTAATGAAGACAACTTGGAACTTTTCTTCCTCTTCCACTCTTTTTTCTCCCTTCCGATCCGTTCTCAACATAACAGCCTAAGCACTCTCAAAATAAAATCATGTGACTCGCATGCTCAGAATCCTCCTGTAGCTTTCCATTACTTAGGGGTAAAAACTGTTTATGTGCAAGGAATCCTTCAAATTCTGGCCTGTCCTCCCTTTAGACCTCATTTCCTATCATTTCTTCATCTCCCTCTTGAACAACCTGCTCTGAATGCACTGGTCTGGCTATTCCCTAAATAGGTAGGCTTATTCCTGCCTCAGGACCTTTGAACTGTCCATTCTCTCTGCCTAGAATGCTCTTGGAGGCATTTACATTGTTGGTGGAGAGTTTTATTAGTGGGTAGTGAGAAATTGCACATCAATAATTTGGTGGTCAGTTTTCTGCTTTTGGTTCTTTCATTTATCGTTATACTTTAATTGTTGAGGAAATTGGGACACTTTTTCCTGTATAGCTTTAATTTAACATATTCCTCTTAATTGTGTACTTCCTATAAATTCTTAGGTAAAGATAGAAGCTGCATCAGATTCAGGTTCCATTATTTTGGTCAAGACTACTTCATAGATAGCATGGTGTGCTTCTAGTGGAAGTACAAAATATATCTTCTTGTTGTTGTTATCACCCATTAATCATCATTACCCAGATCCATTATGCCATTAAGGATGGCAAAAATGGTAATATAATAACTCCATAAACCTTTCATGAAAGAAATTTTCCCATAGGAGCAATTTGGTTACTTTGAGGTAGAGTTTTATAGGAAAGACAGATAAATGCTCGATTTTCCCCTTTATTTAGCAATTTTCAGTAGAATATGATGGTTTTGTAGCATTTTCCAAGGGTCGTTAAAACTAATTTTTAAATTCATCCACACTGTCTAATAATTGGCTAATGTAATATCATTGATTGGGAAAGGATAATCTAAGCTTAACAATAAAGGTGAAATCTTTAAAGGCAAGATCATCAGATTTGAATGTATAAAAATATAATATTTATGTTGTCAAATATTTTAAAAAATTAAAAATTTGAAGAATACGGTAAGGAATTTGTTTGCAACATACGTGGCAGACAGTGGGTGAACGGCTCCTGGGCTCATTTCAGGTGGCCTCTTTTGATTCTCCCCATTTATCTTTATGAATCAGTCAGATTAAATTTTTGAAAACTTTAAAAAGAGAAATAAACGTCTATGGGAGTGCGGTTATGAAATAAAAAGTGAAAAAATAGAAGTGTCAAAAATCACCCAATCCTTATTTTCTTCCTCCTAACATCACAGTGAAATATTCTCATTGTTCAACTATTCTTTTTCTTGGGATCTGTATTCCCTAGACAGTGTCCTGGTCTCTGTCTTAGTTTCTCCTCTTTCTAATTTTTATCTTATCAGGAGAATGTGATTGCTTCTGAGAGCATCACCTAAATACAGTGGATATACAGCAACCCCAGAAGAAAGAGGCTGTAATTACACATACAATATTTTGTAATGCGATCCCCGTCCCTGCTCTACCTTTCTAGCAATTTTACTCTGAAGTCTGTTTAGGCCTTCCCTGGTTCTTTCTTCACCATAGATGTTTGGGAAGTGTGTATGTGTATGTGTGTGGGGAGTGTGTATGTATGTCTGTGTGTGTGTCTGTGTGTGTGTATTGGGAAATGCAGAGGTGTAGGTAGTAAGATAAGAGGGTCTAATTTTCTTTGGTTTATTATTTTTTCCCTAACAGCCTATTAGAGTAGTGGAGTTGTACTTATAATTGGCTCAACTTGAAAACAGTCTTCTTCAGGGAGATATATAATAAACCAGAATCTTCTGGCTGGTTGATGTTGATATGTTCAAAGATATTTTGCTTCATGAGACATTTTAGGTCTAAGCACGCTCACTTTCTGACACCTATGTGTTTGTAACCGCTTTCACTTCTCTTTTCCAATGGAAGAAGAATCGGTGATCTCCTAGGTGAGGAATTTCCCCTAAAAAGCCTGACGCTTCCTTAAGTTTTACATCACAAACACACAAATTTTGGTAATCACAAACAGAACTTTGAAAGAACTAAAATTTCCGTTATCTTTTAGTGTTTATTCAGGAGAGTTTTATTATTGTTATTTTTATTGATATTGCTATTTTCTGTTATTTTATAGTCAAAGAAAGAAAGGACTCTCCTGACCAAAAGTTTGCCAAAAGTCAGAATGCTTGATCTTGTTTTTGGTTCACCTGGGGAAGAATTGAATCCACTTAATTGGTAGAAAAATATCAGGAACCCATGTTAATGTACACTGCTTTTAGTCCAACCTAAGTATGCATTCATCTAGTATAGTTACATTAGACTCACGTATTATCAAATCTCTCTCTTTTGACTGATTCTATGACACTTACATGAGGACAGGTACATGAAAAACTATAATCTCTAAAATGCACTGAGGGTAGTGAGCTTCCTAGCTCCCACTCCTTTGTCATTCCACTTAGAAGTTTTATGATTGGTACCTACATCGTTTTTTCTTTTCTTTCTTTTTGTTGAAGAAGATTAGCCCTGAGCTAACATCTGCTGCCAATCCTCCTCTTTTTGCTGAGGAAGACTGGCCCTTAGCTAACAACCATGGCCATCTTCCTCTATTTTGTATGTGCGATGTCTGCCACAGCATGGCTTGCCAGATGGTGCCTAGGTCTGCACCCAGGATCTGAACGGACCAACCCTGGGCCGCCAAAGCGGAAGTGCGAACTTAACCGCTGTGCCACTGGGCCAGCCCCAGGATCTACATTTTAACAGAATGGTTTGTGCTACCTCCATCCCCCTCCTCCTGTGTACTTTCTTACCACTCTTTTCTTGGAGAATCCATCTCAGAATGGACATAGAAATAGAAGATAGAAGTAATTACAGAGGAGATAGGTGACCATTTCTCAAGTTGCTTGAAAGAAATGAAAGAGATGACCAGGTGTATTGTTCACAGATTTTGCATTTATCTGCCCAGGAAAGATTGCAGTACTCACGAAAATAACTTCTAACATTGATTCTGGCTAGCAACTTTGCTCAGTTTCTGGCAAATATTGATTCCCAGTCCAATTTATCATATCTTGGTGTAAATTCTTTTCAAATTATTGCTTTAAATTGATTGTCAGTTCTAGTTTTTGAGGTGGGGAGAGTTTTTTATTTTTTTCAAGGTACATTGCATTTTACATTGGGATGTTCAAAGATTCTGCATCAGAGACGACTCCTGGAGAGTTCATATTTTAAAACCAGACTAGTTCTTGTTGTTTTCTGATGATATATTTTTTGAAAACTGGCTTTCCTTTATACTGTCTCAGCTTTATATCTCTTTCTTATATTTCCCCCAAGGGCCTAATTATGAATCCCTGCTAGGCCTCTTCTGAGCACTAACAGTATTTAAAGTTCGATGGGCTCTTGGTTAATGTTTTTCCCAATTGGCTGGGAAGAAGCTGTTTACTTCCCCCTTGTGTCTTCCCACTTCACCTGTGTGGAATAAACCATGTTCACATTTTTTTCTTTCTTTAGTAAAACATACAAAATTTTGGGCTTTCACTGAAGCTACTTATTTGGCTAATTTTTAAATGCTTTTAGATTGAATACGCTCTTTATGTTTGTCAATATTGACCAATTAAAATTTGTAAAGCTCAGGATAGAACTAGACATATATTCTTGATAGATGCCCACCTGCTAGAAGCTAAGGTACAGATTGTAATGACAGAAAATTCCAATGACAATAATTGGAATTCTTTTTCTTATTTCCAGTTTTTGCAGTCAGCCCCATTGTGCTCTATGCAAAGGGGGATGACGCTCAGAAACAAAAGGACTCAAACGTCTAGAAAATCCCAATGTGATTTAGTACTGAAAAGTAAGGAGTGTTGGAAATTGAAGAGTTCTGTATTGTTGGTGTGCACGCGGTGTTTTCTTGTTGAGAATGTGCAGGGAAAGGAGAAATAAATTATTCTATACAATGGGCTGGCTCTGCCAGGCATAGGTTTCATACTGAGGGAAGGCTAAGAATAGCAACAACTAGTCTAGAAAGCTTCCACTGTCCCAAGCAGTTCTTGCCCACAGAGAACTGCTTTTGTCTGCTACTTTCCAACAAAGACACACGCTTTGACTGCTACGTTGCACATCTTGCTCAGAAGTGTAGTAACTTTATTATCCCATTATCCTTTTCATGTATTTGACCTGCCTGTCAAAACTGCAGTGGGAATGAGAAATACTTTGTGCACGTTCAACCTCTCATTGCACCTCTCATGGGAGAGGGGCCTCCTTCTGAGCAAAGTCACTGCTAATATGCTCTGTCTTAGAAATAACAGACAAATTGCCTACCTTCATTCGTGACTTCCGGTATTGTACAAAGCAAACTGAAGAAACAATGTAACCCCTTATTTTAAACTTTGCTATTTTTTACCACCTGCTGTCTGAGGCAGTTCCTCTATGAATCTACTGACATTTTAAATTCTACTTTGGAAATTTCCTCTCTATTTCAAAGATCCACTCTACTCAAAATTTTATATAAAGTTATCCCCTACACACACTATCAGTATGAAAGTTCTTCTTGCTTTCTTTCCTAAGGCATTCTAAGTCACTTCAGTAACCTACTCCCTTAAGAGAAAACCACTAAATCTTGCTGCTTACACAGCAGCCCCAAATCTTACCACAGTGCTTGTCAAAGAGTGAGAAATATTTTCAGCGTAAGCTCCTGCAAGGTTTGCAGGCTTACTCTATTGTGTTTTCTAGCTAATAGGAAAGAAAAGAAAACTGCAGAAGCCCCTAGAGAACCTTCTGGCAGAAAGTAGATAACACAAAATAAAATCACTGTTTTATTTTATTAAGGACCTTTGTGAAGGTTCATTTGAAATAATTTGGTCTGTCTAACATAATTAAGTCACTAAGCAGCATCAGATAGTTGCCAGTTACCGTCTTGGATTAATAACATTTAATTCATTTATAATCACTCTAATACATGTCTAGGAAGCATACACAGAATTTTATAAAACGCAATATGATGAGTAAGGACAGCTGAATGATGAATCATAAAATAGATTAATTTGTAGTCATTCGAGCTGCTACTTGAAATTTATAGCTGCCAGCTGGCAACCAGCTTTTTTAAAAAAATAAATTAAATAAGTTCAATAAAGCTATCCAGATAGAAAATCTGGAGATGCAATATAAGAATTATTTCTTTTTAGCCTTCACCAGAAATTAGTTTTTTGAGATAGGAACACTAGAGAATGTTTAGGCAGGGTCATCACTGTGGAAGCAATACTGTGTCCAGCAAGATTCACTCTGGTAAATTCCCAACCCATAAGCTTTTAGTAATTGATATTCCTCAGCAGGATTGAACTGAGCTTGATCAGTTGGAGTAGGAGAGAGAGAAAGGTAAGGGTCAGGTTTAGATAGAAGATTTTTTCTCCAATACAGATCTGAAGCGATTAGGGTTTGAAATGGGATTGTTAAAAAAGTTAGGAAGCATTATGGATGAATATATGATATAAACCTTAATTGTAGCCTGATTTGTATATTTGCACTTGAAATTTCAAGATTTTTTTTTCCTCTAAGATTTGGGTGGGAAAGCCCTGCGTGAGTGGAGTAAAACCTTACAGCTTTTACAATGGGAGAGAAGACAAATTAGGTCATTGCATCTTTTAATTGGCTGGATTCGGGGTTAAATCTCAAGGTAATTCCGGCGTCTGGAGATCTGTAATCTCTAAGTCTCAGAAGCTATAGGTCTGGGCCAACTTCTTGATTGTTGAACTCTGACTGATGTACTCAGCAAGATTGAAGTTGTTCACAAATTCCATCAACTTGTCTAGAATCTGCATTAGGGTTATTGGTTTAAGATTGTTTCCATGTGTTTTGTAATAAACTCTTATAAACATAGCATAGATGCTACATATTTTTTCAGATTGCATACATTTGAATTTGTTTGATTTATACCTATACATTGTTTGGTCCCCGAAACTCTGAGGCCTAAAGTCTGACAATACAACAATACAAGGGCCCGTTATTTTGCAGCATGTTGAAAGATAAGGAAATATAAAACAAAATAAAACTTTGAAAATTATTTCTTTCTTTAATAGATATCTGGAAGGTACTACTGTTTCTGGCTATATGAAAATTGGAAAGAGTCAAAGTCTTCTGGGAAGAAATAATCCTGGGAGTTAGATGTATCCTGAAGGTAGCAAATGGACACTGACAATATCAGGAAGATATATGATTGCTCCCAGTTGCAAATTTCATTTGTTCATTCAACAAATGCTAATGAGCTGGCTATGTGCTGGATACTGATTTGGTGCTGGGAATATGGCAGTGAAATAACAGAAAAAGGCTCTGCCCTTACTGGGACTGAAATTGAGGACAGATGGCACCCTGCCAAATAGTGTCATAACTGATGGAGTTGATAATGCAAAACCAAAAATGCCAATACGAATAATGGAACTGAAATTTACTTTAAATCTGCATGAACCTTGGGAAGCTTATGGGTACATAATTTACATTTGCAAGGTTTACCCAGTGTTTGCGACATCACACAAGGATCCATTTATAAGGACCCACGGGAGAAATATTCTTAGGACACTGACAGGGATACCTTGCTTCTCCCAAGAGAAGATAATCTTTTGCTTATAAACACTATAAATTTTAGTTCCCTTTTTGTATTGGCTGCTGAGAATATCAGTAACAGATTTGAGGCTGACATCTAGCAATCCAATAGGAAATGGATGTTTGTTTGTGTTACTGTCTTTACTTTACATGGAATCTATTTTTAGAAAGAAATAGGAAATTAAGCCAACATAGAAATCAATAACAGTTACAATCGTGGTTCCATTTGTAAATCCAGTCGAAGCTTTTCAAAGCACTGGTAACATAACAGTCTTCTCAGTGGATAATAAGACCTAAGCCTACCAATGCAGAGCAGTTTCCTCATTGTTTTAAAAAAGGCTTTCTTTATAAAGATCAGCCTCCAGGTCCCAGAAAAATATGTGTTCCTGTCATTGAGTAAGATCAGCTTGAAGCACAGTCTGTTGATGCAGACAGATGACAATGGCAAAAACCGTGAGATGGGTGGAAGATGACACTATTGAAGGACATCTTGAGGGAGAGTTTCAATTGAAGCAAATAAGAGCACTGGGAAACAAGCAGAAAATCAGCCAGTCATCATCTCAGACATCCCCAAACTCTGCAGATATCAGTTGGTGTCACAAACCAAGACACCTCTTTTATGCAGTCTGGAAACAAATAATCCTGGTTAGAGATATATTTGGATGAAGGTAACAAATGGAGGTTGACAATATAGAGAAGTAATATGATTGCTCTGAGATACATATTCATTTGTTCCTCCAACAAATAGCATCATAAATATCTATGACTGGCACTAGCATTTTCTTCGGAATTAAAAGGTAATGGTAGAATTTAAAAATTGTGTTGAGTTTCTTTTATGTACTTATGAATTGCAGTGTTAGGAAATAGGATTAAAAAGAATCTTTCCCATAGGATTTTGTAATCTACTCCAAGGTCAGCATGAACAGAGAGAATTTATTAGAAATTTTCTGTATTTTGTATGTTCACTATTCATTGTGTTTGAGTTAAAAAACAAATAAATTCTTTCCTACATATTTGATCCAACTCTCTCGCTCTCTCTTTTTTTTTTTTTTTAAAGAATTCAATTGTCATTTCAGTTATCATGACTATACCACCACTGGGCTGAAACCTCTACCTCCCCAGGTTGAGTATGTGCCTTGCACACAGGAAGTCTGTTTAATAGATGGTCTTATGATCTATGATTCTTCTCAGATGCATTCTGACAGAAGCAGCATCTGGTGGCTGAGATGGTGGTTGTACGGCCACGTCTGTCTTTTACCATCAACTGGGGTGGAAAGCAGAGGCCAGAAGAGCTGTTCTACATCCTCTGGCAATTTACCAGCATCTTATAAGCAGCCCTTTGGCCAGCTCTGAGCTATGTTTACTGCCAGCTAACATAAGATTTAGAATGGGTGTAATTTTCTGCTTTTGTAGAGAGTATCAAGTGATAAATAGAGTAATCAGATCTTTGCCTGAATTGCTTACTGCAGTGAAACAAGGATTAAATATGTAGTAAAAATATCAGTTAATCTGTCCAAGAAGCTAGATATATTCATTTGCTTTCTTTGATCCAGCTCAGTTGTCTCCTTGGAAAAGAAGGCAAAAGAGAAATGATGTCCTAATTATTTATGTGTTTGTTTGAAAGTACCGCCTCCCCTTAGGCTGCTGTTAAGCTGTCTCACTCCATACACTCTGTGCCACAGCAATTTAATATTTCATTAAAAAAGCATTAAGGATGGTTCCAGTGAATTTCTCCTATCCAGGCTTCACAATGATAGCACTTCAAGCGAGTGTTGATCTCTGAGTGATGCTCGTGAAAACAAAGCCAAACCAAGGGAGAGTTAGAGTGCGGCTCATATTCCCTGCATCTTGAGGTAAAGCAGAACTGGTGCTGAGTGGCACCTTCTGATTTAGTTGGAGAGAAGAGCATCTCATTTATTCTCAATGAGTTGCTGTAGTACGTGTGTCATATTTGTACTCAGTCTCTTGATACTAGATTGAACAACTGCTATAATCCTGGCTCTTTTAGAAGAGTTTTCAGTGGCAACACTTCTCTGCTTCTGGGTTTAATTTTAAAGCAAAATCAAAAGTTCCACCATGAGAAAATACCTTGTTACTTTTGAAACATTTGATCATTTACCTAATGAAACAATAAATATTTATTAAATACCTACAGTGTGTTTTCAAGTTATGGTGGCCTCTCTTCAAAGGAGAGGAACAATTCCAGTTCTTAAGGATATGTTTTTCTTTCAATTTGCGGAGAAAATAGAAATAAAAATAAAAAATACCAGTGGAGAGCTTAAATGCTCAGAGTCAAATAAATGATTGACTCTCATATGAAATTAGGTTTGTGTGTATAAAAGGGAATTATTTCCAACTAATATAATCAAGAAATGTATACAGTAGTGGAAGTTAAGTTTAAAATAATTCAAGGATGTAATTTTCATAGTTTGAAAGTAGAAGGGATATAAAGACAGCAGAATTTTTATTTAATGGAGCAGTGGATTGAGAAGTACAAAAGAATGTTGGAAGCAGATTGTAGAAGTCACATGAATTTTAACTTCTAGGTGATTAATTTTATTATACTAATCACTCAAAGCAAGATTATAAGAATAATGTAGGATTTAAAAAGAAAATCAAAAGAAAAAGTAACTTGTCCCTGTGTCTGTCTCCCAAACAAATGATCTATTTTCATTTTTCTGTGTCCTCTCTCGTTGAAGATTTTTGAACAGTGAAATGACCTGACGGAAAGTGTGTTGTAGGCCTTTCAGGAAGATTAATCTATCAATAGTAAGCAAGATGGAGAGTGAAGCGAAGTGTCTGAAACCTAGAGACCAATCATAATTCTGTTGAAGTAATCCAGGTGAGAAGTGATAAAGGCCTGAACAGAAATGGAAAGAAATGGGAAGTTGTAAGAGGCACTGAAATGGAAAAGTCACTGATTGAATATGCGACATTAGAGAAAGGTAATCGTTAGAGATGACTGGAGCCTGAGTTAATAGCAACAGCTCCAGAGATAGAAGGCAGAAGAAGAATTATTAGAATAGGTATCTGGCTATGGAAAATGATTTATATGATTTTTTTGCAGCATATTGTATTTGAAAAAATGTGGTTACACAAAAATGATGCTAATATATTTAAAGATGGAAAATTGGGGTATATATGCATATCCCTAATCCTAAGATCTTTCTTAAATTCCTGTCCTTAATCATATAAAAAATAGGAACTGATGAAATCATAGATGTGATTTAAATCTGGTGTGTTGAGGAAGTAGAGGAGATTATCAGTAACTTTTTGAGAAGAGGAAAAGTATTCAGGGAGGAAAGGAATGGTCTGTGCAGTAGGTTGAGAACTCACATGAAGATTCTCAAAATTAGAGAGGAGAGCAAGAAAAAGAGAAAAAGAAAACGAAAAGAAAACAAATCCATATTCTGAGTAGTAGTATTGAGGGGAGAAGGAAGATGTGAACTGAGAAAAGGGCATCATATTTCATAACTAAAAGGTCATTGATGACACTTGACAAATCACTGAACAATAATATTTGTTAGACCATTCTCTAGAAGGTTAATTTTTCATCTGACACTTTTTTTTTTTTTTTAGAGAAAGGAGGGAAAGAAATGGAATGGTAGCTGGTAGGTGGTGAAATTAAGCAAGATTTGTTTCCCTCCTGCCACTACAAACTCCCCTCAAATTCTTTTAAAAAGGTGCTCACTTTTCAAAGCTAAGGAAAGGGAGCAACAGGAAAGTGAAAGGATAGATATGTGAGTATTGCAAGGATCTACAGGGACAGACGGAAAGGATTAAGTGGAGAGCGAAGCAAGAGAGGCCAGTGAGGAAACTGCTTCAGCAGACCTTGCAAGAGATGGTCGTGGCTTGAATTAGGGTTATAGTTGTGGAGGTGTTAAGTGTTGGTTGGATCCAGTCTACATTTTGAAAATAGAGCTGCCCTGACTTGATAACGACTAAGATACGAGGTCTGAGAGCAAGAGAGAACAGGAAAATGATGTTGTTTGATTGGCTTAAACAACTGGAAGAATGATGGTGCTGTTTACTGAGATGAATGAGACTGAGGAAGGTACAGGGCTTTTTTTTTTCTTTTTCCTTTTTTAATGTGTTAAGCCTGATTTTGCTCTTAGACATCCGAGTGGTGATGTTATCTAGAAAGCTAGATACGTAAGTCTTGAACTAAGAGTAAAGTTCAGAACATTTAAGCTTGATACTCATCAGTATATTAATGATGAAAATTGTGACACTGAATGAGATTGGCCAGGCAATGACTAGAGAGAGCAAAGAAGAGTGCCAAGAATGGAGGACTGAGCCGCTCCAAAGTCTAAAGATCTGAAAATAAGGAGGAATTAGTCACAAAGAGTAAGTGTAATTAGTGAAGTATGAGGATGTGGAGAGGGTGATGTCTGCAAAAACAAAGGAAAGATGTCTCAGGAAAGGTGTGATCTGCTGTGTCAAAACCTTATGGGATATGGAACAAGAGGTGCACACAGTTAGACTAGGGAGATTGCGCATCTGGTAGTATCTGAAGTAAGCAAGATCAGAATTAGTCTTGCTGCTCATTTAGGAGAAGGTGGTTAATCAACTCTGTATCTTTTTCCTGGAACTGATCTTTTAGGCGGTTGTCAGAGGCGAAGCTCGAGGTGTTTTGACGTGCAGCGATGGTTGTCTTATAAGGAGCAGTCACAGACAATGGAGGAGGTCATTAGAACAGGCAGCCCTGGAGGGGGCCTTTCCTTAAATATAGGTCCCTGTGGGGCTCCTAGACTGATTTTAGAGTCTCCATATTATGTTTTGAGTCCTAAAACTTACTTTTTCCTTTAATTTTGCTATCTGCTTTGTTAAATATAAATACTTACAAACATAATGGATTAATTAATTGTATACTTCTATTATGATAATTATTATTATTATTTTGCAGCAAAGCAGGAAAAACAAAGTGGGTAGGATAATGAATATTTTTGCCTGATTATCAGCAAGTATGCTACTATTTAAAAATGCATTCCTTTGGCTACTTATTATTGTATATTGTTATAAAATTGCTAGTGAACAAACTCATTGACATCTCCTTATATTATTTTTGGGGCTCATTTGCCATTTCTAATATTGCCATAGTTCATATGTCACCAGTAACCTGAATTATTTACTGTTTCCACAATATACCCGGCTTTCCTACAGATTTGTGTTCCTGTCATTGTATTTCCTAGACTTTCCTCCCTCTCATCTACGTATGAACCTCCTATTGATTCTTCAGGGTCTACCTCAAATTTACCTTTCCTTATAAAGGTTTACCAAAGGGAAAATCAGGTTACCCGACCACCTCTCGTTCATACATCTCTGACAATTATTCCACATGGGCTTGCTGTTTATGTAAATGCTTTATCTTCTGTATTCCTTGGGGGGTGTCGTATTTTATACATTTTCTCTTCCACAATTTTCTATGCATGCCAGCAGTTCAACGATGAGTGAATTTAATTGACTCTGTGTTTGAGCTTTTTCTGTTTCCGCAGTAAGCTGGTTGTTTCTTCCTCTTTCCACATACCTGCTATGCTTCTAGTCTTGTCTGATAAAAATAATGGCTACTGTTTGGAGGGTTTACGATATGCTGAGGATTGCCTTTTAGTGTTATACACAAATTAATTCATTTAATCCTCATAAGAAAATGAAGGAATTATTGTTCAGATAATCCCCATCTTACAGATGAGGAAATTGAGGTGCAGAGAATGGAAGTAATTCATCTGGAGTATTGCAGTCGGGTTTTCAAACCCAGATAGTTTGACTCTAGAGCCTTTGCTCTCAAACACTGCTCTGCCTTGTCACAGTCTCTAGGGACCAGGTGCTATCTTGGGGATTACTGCTGGCAGTGGTGACAGGACTTGATAAAAAAAGGTACGTTTTTTAAGTCCAAAGAAACATATTGCTGCTGTTGTACCACTTCTTAGCACCATTGTGGGTTTATGTTCGCAGCTTCCTCCTTGTTAGCAGGGACGCATCTCAGCTTTACTCTTAGACTTACTTTTTTAAGTGTTAAAAATAATTACTTTTATATGATATGACTTTCTTTAGTATGTTCCTTTTTTAGTTGGTATAAATATATGGTAGTATTATGAATACAGAGTATCATTGGAGTAAATTTTGGATATCATTTTTGTCCGTTGCCATTCTTATCAAGTGTCTGAAAACATGGAGAAGATCCTAAGATTGTAACTTCCCCAGAATCACCAATTTAGGAACAAATTTACCACCGTCATATATATTTTCTGGTTTTAATAGCATCTAATATAGTGAACTAGGCATAGTAGCTTTCAAACAATAAATGACGTTTGGCTAAGTTTAAAAGTTAATTTAGGGGCTGGCACCATGGCCTAGTCATTAAGTTTGGCACGCTCTGCTTTGGTGGCCCAGGTTCACAGGTTTGGATCCTGGTCGTGGACCTGTACCACTTGTCACCCATACTGTGGTGGTGACCCACATATGAAATAGAGGAGGATTGGCCCAAATGTTAGCTCAGATTTAATCTTCCTGAAGCAAAAAAAGAGGAATATTGGCAACAGATGTTAACTCAAGGCTAGTTTTCCTCAGTGGAAAAAAAAAAAAAGTCTGCATCTGTACCACCGCAAATGCATCTGATCTTGGAAACTAAGCAGGGTTGGGCCTGGTTAGTACTTGGATAGGAGACTTCCTGTGAATACAGGATGCTGTAGGCTTAAAAAATCTGATGAACATAGATGCAAAAATCCTCAACAAAATATTGGCAAACTGAATTCAGCAATGCGTTAAAAGGATCAGGCATCGTGACATGCACCATGGTCAAGTGGGATTTATTCCAGGAATTCAAGGATAACTCAACATCCACAAATCAATCAACGTGATACACCACATTAACAAAATGAAGGATAAAAATCGTATGATCATCTCAATAGATGCAGACAAAGCACTTGACAAAATTCAACACCTTTTCAAGATAAAAGCTCCCAACGAACTGGGTATAGAGTGAACATACCTCAACATATAAAAGCCATATATGAAAAGCTCACAGCTCACATCAGCTTGTTTTAAATGCTCTGCTGTCACCTTTGAAATTCTTAATAATATTTGAATAGGGAGCCCCACATTTCCATTTTGCACTAGGCCCCACAAGTTATATAACCCGTCCTGGCTGTTGTGAACAAGCCAAACCACAGCAGTTGCACAGTGGTGCTGGGATCTTGGTCCCTATCTTTATTCTTTCTCCTTACTGCTAGCCAGGTGGTACGCCCGGCAGAGTGGTTGCTATGTTCCATTTGAACTGTGTGCACTTTAGTCATTTCCTTTCCCTTTTCTGAGAACTTTAAAAGTGCCGAGAGGAGAGGGAAGCTGTATTTAACCAAAGGACTCAAAAAAATTAATTTAACTTAAAAATCTCAATATTCTTATATGAGTTTTTCTTTACCTAATATCATATCTTTGAACACATTTGAATGTATCTTTTGAAGTCACTACAAAAATGCTTTCTTTATTTAAAGAAGTCTTGAGGTCATGTTAGCTAAATATAGACCTCAGGTTTAAAACTAAATATATTTCAATTCAATATAGAGTAAATTAAATAAAAAAATTTTAGTGTGCTGTTTACATATGAAATTCAGTACTTACTCTGACATTAGGTGTTTCAATTTAATTTTCCTATTGCAGTTACTTTTCTTGTGTTTTTGCTATTAGAATAGTTCATTTACCTGGCAACATTTTTACACAAATAGTGCATTTTTAAAACTATTCAATATTTACCATTTTCCCAGCTGATTGAGATATGTTTCACATATAACATTGTATAACTTTAAGGTATACAGTGTGATGATTTGATATACATATATATTGTGAAATGATTACCACAATCAGGTTAGTTAACACATCCATCACCTCACATGATTTTCTGTTTTGTTTTGTCTTGTTTTGTTTTCTGGTGTGTTGAAAACATTTAAGATCTACTCTGTTAGCAATTTTCAAGTATACAATACAGTGTTAACTACAGTCACCATGCTGTACATGAGGTCCTCAGAACTTATTTGTCTTATAACTGGAAGTTTGTACTTTTTGACCGCCTTTCCCATTTCCCCCATCTTCCAGCCCCTGGAAATGATTTTACTCTGCTTCTGAGTTAGACTTTTTTAGATTCTACATGTAAGTGAGATTATACAGTATTTGTCTTTCTCTGTCTGACTTATTTCACTTAGCATAGTGTACTCAAGGGTCATCCATGTTGTACCATATGATAAGATTTCCTTCTTTTTATGGCTGAATAATATTCCATTCTGTGTGTATATATATGTATGTTACATATATATCACACACATATATATGTGAGATATATATATATACACACACACACACATATATATATATACATTTCTTTAACCATTCATCCATCCATAGACAAACACTTAGGTTGTTTCCCTCTTGGCTATTGTAAATAACACTGCAGTGAACATGGGGGTGCAGATATCTCTTCAAGGTACTGATTTTGTTTCCTTTGGATATATGTCCAGAAGCGGGATTGCTAGATCATATGGTAGTTTTATTTTTAAATTTTGGAGGAACTTCTATATTGTTTTCCATGGTAGCTGTACCAATTTACATTTCCACCAACAGTGAACAAGGGTTCCCTTTTCTCCACATTCTTGCCATCACTTGTTGTCTCTTGCCTTTTTTTGTGTGTGTGAGGCAGATTGGCCCTGAACTAACATCTGTTGCCAGTCTTCCTCTTTCTGCTTGAGGAAGATTGTCACTGAGCTAACATCTGTGCCAATCTCCCTCTCTTTTATGTGGGATGCTGTCACGGCATGACTAATCTCCCTCTCTTTTATGTGGGATGTTGTCACAGCGTGACTTGACAAGTGGTGCTTGGTCTGCGCCCAGGATCCTAAACTGTGAACCCTGGGTTACCTAAGCAGAGCACACAAACTTAACCACTACGCCACTGGGCCAGCCCTGTCTCTTGTCTTTTTGATGATAGCCACTCTAACAGGTGTAAGGTGATATCTCATTGTGGTTTTGATTTGCATTTCTCTGTTGATTAGTGATGTTAAGCTTCTTTTCATGTATCTGTTGGCCATCTGTATTTCCTCTTTGGAAAAGTGTCTACTCACTTCCTATGCCCATTTTTTAATTGAATTGCTTGGTTTTTTTGGTTATTGAATTTATCAGTTCTTTGTATATTTTGGATATTAACACTTTGCCAGATATATGGTTTGGGAATATTTTATCTCATTCTGTAGGTTGCCTTTTCATTTTGTTGATTGTTTCTTTTGCTGTGCAGAAGTTTTTTAGTTTCATGTAGGCCCGCTCATTTAGTTTTGCTTTTGTTACTTGTGCTGTTGGTGTCATGTCAAAAAAATCATTGTTAAGACCAATGTCTAGGAATCTTTTTTCTATGTTTTCTTCTAGGAGTCTTGCTGTTAAGGTCTTACAGTTAAGTCTTAGTCCACTTTGGGTTAATTTTTTGAGAGGTGTAGCATAGGGTTCCAGTTTCATTCTTTGGCATGTAAGTATCCAGTTTTCCCAACATGATTTTTTGAAAAGACTATCCTTCCCATTGGGTGTTCTTGGTTCCCTTGTCAAATATTAGTTGACCATGTACACATGGGTTTGTTTCTTGGTTCTTGATTTTGTTCTGTTGACCTATGTGTCTGTTTTTATGCCAATACCATATTGTTTTGATTACTGTAGCTTTGTCACATAGTTTGAAATCAGGAAGTGTGATGCCTCTAGCTTTGTTCTTCTTTCTCAAGAGCGCTTTGCTTATTCAGTTTCTTTTGTGGTTCCATACACATGTTATGATTGTTTCTTCTATCTGTGAAAAATACCATTGGAATTTTGATAGGGATTGTATTAACTCTGTAGATCATTTTGGGTAGTATGGACACTTAAAAATACTAATTCTTTCAATCAGTGAGCATTGACTATCTTTCCATTTATTTGTGTCTTCTTTAGTTTCTTTCATCCATGTCTTATAGCTTTCAGTGTGCAGAGATTTCACGTCCTTGGTTAAACTTAGTCCTAGGTATTTTTTATGTTTGATGATATTGTAAGTGGGAGTGATTGTTTTCGTAATCTTTCTTCCTAGTAGTTCCTGGTTCTGTATAGAAATGTACTGATTTTTGTATGTCGATATTGTGTCCTACAAGTTACTGAATTCATTTATCAGTTCTAGCAGGTTTTTTTGGAGTTCTTAGTATTTTTGGTATACCATCAGGAAACCTGCAAATAGAGACAGTTTTCCTTCTTCCTCTCTGATTCGGATCCCTTTTATTTCTTTTTCTTGCCTAACTGCTCTGATTAGGACTTCCAGTACTATGTTGAAAGGAGTGGTGAGAATGTGCACCCTTGTCTGTTCCT
This sequence comes from Equus quagga, assembly GCF_021613505.1. Lineage (NCBI taxonomy): Eukaryota > Metazoa > Chordata > Mammalia > Perissodactyla > Equidae > Equus > Equus quagga. The sequence continues at coordinate 685,984 of NW_025798762.1, forward strand.
GATCACAGAGGAAAAACTTAACTTTTCACTGTTTGGTATAATATTAGCTATGCACTTATCATGTATGGCCCTATTATGTGGAGGTGTGTTCCTTCTATACCCAATTTATTTAGAATTTTTATCATGAAAGGATGTTGAATTTTGTCAAATATATTTTCTGCATCTATTGAGAGGATCACACGATTTTTATGCTTCTTTTTGTTAATGTGGTGTATCATCTGTGTATGTTGAACCATCCTTGCATCCTGGAGATAAATCCCTCTTGATCATGGTGTATGCTCTTTTTAATGTGCTGTTGAATTTGGCTTGCTAATATTTTGTTGAAAATTTTTGCGTCTATGTTCATCAGGGAATTTGGCCTGTAGTTTTCTTTTCTTGTAGTATCCTTGTCTATCTTAGGTGTCACAGTAATACTGGCCTTGTAAAATGAGTTTGGGAGTATACCCTCCTCTTTAATTGTTTGGAACAGTTTGAGAAGGATTTGCATTAATTCTTCTGTAAATGCTTGGTAGAATTCACCTGTAAAGCCATCTGGTCCTGGGCTTTTCTTTCTTGTGAGGTTTTTGATTACTGCTTTGATCTCGTCAGTCATTATTGATTTGTTCAAATTTTCTATTTCTTCATGTTTCAGTCTTGGTAGGTTGTATGTTTTTGCCAATGTATCCATTTTCTCTAGGTTATCCAATTTATTGGCATGTAATTGTTCATAGTAGCCTCTTATGATCCTTTGTATTTATGTGATATCAGTTGTATTGCCTCTTCTGTCATTTTTAATTTTATTTGAGTGCCCTCCTTTTGTTTCTTGGTTAGTCTACCTAAAGTTTGACAGTTTTGTTTATCTTTTCAAGAAACTGGCTCTTAGTCCCGCTGATTTTTTCCTAATGTATTTCTAGTCTCTATTTTGTATATATATATTTTTTTGAGGAATATGAGCCCTGAGCTAACATCCACCACCAATCCTCCTCTTTTTGCTGAGGAAGTGTGGTCCTGAGCTAACATCTATGCCTATCTTCCTCTATTTTATATGTGGGACTCCTACCATAGCATGGCTTGCCAAGCAGTGCCATGTCCACACCCAGGATCTGAACCGGCAAACCCTGGGCTGCCAAAGCAGAGCATGCGAATTTAACTGCTACGCCACCCGGCTGGCCCTCTATTTCATGTATTTTTGCTCTAATCTTTATTATTTTCTTCTTTCTGCTAATAACATTGGGTATAGTTTGATTTTCTTTTTCTAATTTCTGAAGGTGTAAAGTTAATTTTAGATCTTTCCTTTTTTCTTAATGCAGGTTTATCACTATAAATTTCCCTATTTGAACTGCTTTTGCTGCATACTATATGTTTTGGTATATTTTATTTTCATTTATGCTTGTCTCAAGGTCATCTCTGATTTCCTCTTTGACCCGTTAGTTGTTTAGGATTGCATTGTTTAATTTCCACATATTTGTGAATTTTCCAGCTTTCCTCCCGTTAATGATTTCTAGTTTCATGTCATTGTGGTTGGAAAAGATACTTGGTATGATTTCAATGATTATTTTTAAAACATTCTCAGCATTATTCTAAGTACTGGGGTTACAATGACAAACAAGAGAGACAAAGTTCCTGACCTAACCAGGAAACCAGACGAAAAGTAAAATAATTTTAATTGGTGATAGTTGCCAGAAAGTCATGAGGTAGGAGACAATAGAGGATGGGACATGGGGTAGTCAGGAAAATTCCTGAGAATTTAACATAAAGATGAAGAAGAAGAAGAAGCTTGCCCTGCAGAGGTCAGAAGGAGGAAGAGGGAAAAAGAAAAACCATTCCAGAGACAGAAAACTCCAGGTGCCAAGGCCCAGGGTGAATAAAGGGACATTTCCTTCTGTTTTTGTTATTACCATGTTCTTTATAATTTGTTCATATTGCCGTAGTGCTCTTTGTGATTATACTATAATAAAATTAAGTAAATGGCTACATGGTCTCATTAATATGTTCTAAGTAGTATATGTTTATAATAATTTTTCAACCATTTAAAAATACTTTTTGTATTATTTCTTAGTATCAATTGTACCTGACACTTGAAATCTTCAGTTCCATTTCTCTGTTTTTAACTTACAGATTTTGCAAAAAGCTTAAAAAAACTCATTTAATTGGCATATTTTTTGGCTTATGCAAGAAATTTTATTTTAGCTAAAGAATGTGCATTTTTAAAATTTCATCATTATTTTTGACATGAAAATATTTAAAAATGCAGGAGCTGCACAGTTATTTAGCTTTTTTCTCCTTTTGGGATTGTATATAGATATCATCATGTACCCTAAAAAAGATGAATATTATTTTTAAAATATTTTATACTTTCCATTCAAAGCAAGGTGAAATTATATTAAACCATTGACTTCTTACATCTTGACCTTGCGTTGGCTCTTGAAAAGAAATAAAAATAGAGGTATTCATTGCTATGAATAAACTTCTTACCTGAAGTTGAGGGAAAATAAAAGCCCTGACAAACCTGACAGAGAGTCAAAGGTCCTCATCTTTGGAGCAAAAATGAGTTCACACATCCAAGGGCAAAATGCTACAAATCTCAGAGGCAGAGAGTGCTACCGAGAGCCTTGCTGGCCCTACTGGGGTTAACCCATTCACTTCATCAGGGGTTCTCCGTCTATCTCCTTCATCTAGCATTTTAGGGCTGTGGATGCTTTCATTAATCTTAAGCTGTTAAATTTGGCACCTTCAAATGGGATCTATGTGAAAGTATTCCCTGTGGGGAAGCATTTTATTGAGCAGTGTTTGAACATTAAAGCTTGAAAGAGAAAAATAGTTGTATCCTTAATTCATTTGTATTCAATCTCCTCTTTGTTTTTCTTTCTTGCCCAAATTAAACAAAACACATATGCGTGAGAAAAATACATTAAAATGTGTTTTCCTTCTTTTTCAATGATTTGATGGCAGGCAGAATTGTCTCCTTTAGTTTTAGAAAAATATTTGTTAAATCACTCATTCTTCCATCATTTAGTTCACCTCCCGGAAGTCTTCTCAGCTCTTCCAGCTGGAAGTAATATTTCTCTTTTTCATATTTCTATGATATATATTGTCTATAGAATGATTTCATAAATATAATTTTTTATATTATATCTTCCTGCCCTGAAAGGAAGACTCTTCTGTTTTATTATAATCTGGAGATTAGAGTGCACTGCGCTTATATTGACGTCTCTACAGAACCTACGAGAGCACCTTGCGTCATGTACTGGACACTCCATGACTATTTCTTGAACAGTTTTTTTTCTCCTTCTGCAACTAACAGCATAGTTTTTTTTGTTGTTTTTAAAAATATTAGTGAATTAAATTCATTATGAATTTTAGATTTTCTTAAACCATTCTTAGGAGTTCCTTGGCAATTTCCTGTAATAATTCTTCGTTGTGTATATTTTCTCCTTTTAAAAATTAATCCTTATTTCTTAGTAGTTCTTTATCAATCTGCTAATCAGATAACTACCTTATCAGAATCACTTAATATTTTAGTGGCAGAATTTTATTTTTTTAAAAATGTCCAATCTATTATTACTTATCTTCCTTTACAGAGACATAGACCATGGAATCATTTCTATCTCTATTGATTAAATCAACAAAGGTTTATAGAATACCTACAGGGGCCTGCCATATATGCTGATTGCATAATTGTGAATGAGATGCTCACAGTATCTGTGGAGGAGGTACAGCAGATGCGTTGAGCTGATATGTACCACAATGATGGTAGGTGCAAGGTATTGTGGACGCACTTGGAGGGGGCACAAAACAGTTTTAGGGGTTTAAATCATGAGTAGGAATTGGCTCGGGGAAGATAGGGAAAGAAGGAGCTCTGCATTTAGAAAGAATGTGCTCTGTTTTTGTTTGTTTATTTTGATGTCTTGCTCTGATCTGGTTGTTGGTTTTGACCTTGGTTATTAGGAGTGTTTTCGGATCACTTGATCACATTTTCTGAATGCAGCTTCCCATCATTTCTTCTTCATTAACCATTTCTTCCTCTGGGTCAAAATTAAACAGAGAAAATCACTTCCCTTTGTGGTTTTCTCAGTCTCTCAAGAATGATTTTTTTTCTCGAAAGCATGTTAGAAATATAATGCCAAATTTCTCAGTTTCTAGATCAGCCAATGGATCAGCTTAAAAGCAATGGAGCAAGAGACAAAGGTTTAAATAGATTATTTAACATTATAAATGTAATCCTGATGGGAACTACAAATTATAACTAACACATATTTTGAGCTAGGTGGGAAAAAGACAAGGTTTAGGAGGAAACTTGTAAATTATTCTCTTTTAAAAGAAGAAGTTTAGTAGAGAAAATGGAAAAGAGAAACTGAAAAGTGGTTATATTTATTTACTTTAGACTTTTCTGTATGGTTTGACTTTTTTCTCCTACGTGAAGATATTGCTTTAGAAAATAGATGCTAAATGCATAGAACAAAAGGGAAAATATCAAAATACTACTGGGTGAGCATTCAGGAATGACTCCCTTTCCCCCTTCGGTATTATTTTTTTCCCCAAATTTTCTATATACATTGCTTTTATAATCTAAAAATCTGTAAAATAAATTTCATCTTTAAAAAAAGGGTAACACCTGGTATAACACAATGTGTTTCAAATAGACATGGAAGTTACCGCAAAAAACCTAGATATACTCTTTACAAAACCAAATTGCTCTTTATGTTGAGAGCAACTGTTGATAATGGTTTTCACTCTTTTAAGTTCTGACCCAAGTTCTGCGCGCCACAGATAATATGACAATTTCAAAAAATTAAGCTGCAGAGACAAATGCCCTGTTACTACATAAAAAATCACTTGATAGAAGTAAATGAGTCACCCAACCGTGCTGCACAAATTTATAGCGATTATCTGCAGAGAAATAGAGTTAGCACTGACATTAAATGTACCGTTCGATTCCTTTATTATAAATTCTGTGTTCTGCTCAAATTCTTTAACCACTGCCATATGGTTTTCATTATGTTTATTGTCATTTGTTATGCCCAATAAGTTAAAAACGTTATTGTATATCAATTTACTGATGTGAGTGCCTGAAAACCTTTGTGCTCTCAACACCATCATTGATCAGATATCACTTGTTTTTTACTCTCAGATCTCAGAACATATTAAACTGATTCTGGATGTATCTGGTACATGCGAAAGGGCCTGACCCCAATTTTTTTCTTAAAGGCCTTTTAGCCTCAGTTTTAAGAGCAGTTTTGTTTCTTACGATATTGTGGTGCTCTTGACTAGGAATCCTCCTTTGTCATTTATTTGGCTGGAAAGCAGGACTAAAACAGCATTTCAGATAATCTGTAGAGATTTTGTGGCTGCTGTTCTTGATTTAATCAATGTCAATAAAAGTGATTTAGAAACATCTTATTTGGAAAATGAGTTGTTGTACAGGTGGTCATAAATTAAAGTGAGTTTTAAAAATATGCCAGTAAAAAAGAACGAATGCTTGCGTCCCATCCTAGAGTCTGTGACATGTGGTTTTAAGATGCCTCTATATTGTGGGATAAGCATTGTCTGAAGAGTGACAAAATGCAGATAAATTTGCAAGATGATCTTATGATTTTTTCCTATTTTTAATTTGTTTTGCGATATCAATTCAATTATCTAATACATAATTGAAAATAAAATGTGCTATTCTAAGCTCCAAAAATCTAAAATAATATATAAATATTTTAAAATTTAACCATCATGAGGTGTAAAACATAAAGAAAGTTAACAATATAACTAAATTACTATTAAATACTTTCTAAACATGAATTTGGTGAATTTGAGTGTTAGTAGTTTTCTAAGCATTATTTCTTATGAGGAAGTGATATTTTATCGTACATATCCATGAAACAGACAGAAATAATAAACTTTTATACAAACAAATATTTATTTTTCATACTATATGAAAATTAGGACTATTGAAAAGCATTCTGTCAATCTAAACTCTGAAGTCAGGCAAACTTGATTTTGAAACCAAGTTTTACATAAATTTACTACCTATTGAGGGACGTTACTTCCCTCATCTGAAGTGAGGGTTAAATGAGATTATGGATGTATTCGAAAAGATCCTGGCACATAGTAATAAAAGAAAAAAGCTGTCAATTATCTCATAAATTGATTTACACTAATGAGTATCTAAGTATCTTAACTCATCTACTTTCCTGAATTAGCTGATTGACAGATAAAAATAATATGATATACCAAGAAAATAGTTAAAGTTTCCTTATTTGTAAATGATAAACCAGGAATTGCCACCTGCTGTTTTGAAGTTATTGAATTTGATTCCTTTTAGCTATTTTTTCCTGTGGATTTCAGTTGCCTTTAGGGCAGTGCTTCTAAGACTTTAATGTGCATGTGAATCCTGAGGAGATATTGTGAAAATCCAGATTCTAGGTGAGTAGGTCTGGGGTAGGGACTGAGATTCTGAATTTCTAAAAGCTTACTGTTGATGCCCAAACTGTTGGACCATGGTGTGCATGTGTGTGTGCGCACACGTGTGTGTGTGTTGAGGGGCAGTTGGAGTAGCAAAGTGACAGGTCATAGATGCTACATAATACATCCTCCTGCTTTTTCCTATCATATGCTGCCATAGCATCCTGAATGTACATTCTCAAAATTATTTGTTTGTTGGTATTACAATCTTTTTAATCTTGTACTTCCTTTAATATGTCGTAAGCTCCATGAAAGTATGTCTTCTTTATTCACCACTCTGTCCCCAGCACAGCACAGTGCCTGGAACTTGGCAACAAATGCTTGTTTGCTTAACGTTGGTGAACTACATGCTAAAGGTGAAGTCCATGGCTTAAAAAATAATAGGAGGCCACAGACTAAAAGCTTCTGCATAGCAGCTAGGTTACAAAATAGTTTTGCAAAATGGACTACTTCTCTACACTCATGGGCTTGATTTAATCTCCTGCCCCAGAAATGTTTGTATCTGTGTGTACGTCTAGTGGCCATGGTCAGAGCTGCTATTTGAAAAATACGTTTTATCATTCTGGTAATTATATACAATATAACTAAATTTAATACCTTGTAAATTTACTTTGATCTTGTTTCAAGAAGCAGCATTCGAAAGGAGTAACTGAAAACAGTGTCAAATGAGGGCTAGGTCACTAAGTTTCTCTAGCACCAAGATGCTGCCACCTAGTAGAGTTTTGAGAAGGTATAATACTGTATTGTGTACTGGAAATTTGCTAAGACAGTATATCCTAAGCATTCTCACCACACCAAAAAAAAAAAAAAAGATAACTATGTAAAGTGATGGATATGTGAATTAACTTGGTTGTGGTAATCATTTAACAATGCATACACATATCAAACCATCCCGTTATACACTTTAAATATATACAATTTTTACTTGTCAATTATACCTCAATAAAGATAAAAAAAAGAAGTAGGAATGGCTGCAGGAGAAGATGGCGGGATGCCGTTGATTCAGACATCGTTAGGCACTATGTGACTATGTGATGTTAAAGAATACAGGTGAACACTTTTCACTCTCCTGGCTCTGTTGTTCAACCTGTAAATTTTTCATAGGACTAAGTTCAGTACACTTACAGTGACATTAAATTTTAAGTCACCACTGTGGTCATTTATCATCCTTGTAGGGTCAAGTGAAGGCAGCGTTTCGTTACGTGGACCATTTTACTTCAACATCATCATCTTTTTACAGGAACTCATTAATGCATTCATCTTTGTTTCTTTGTGGTCGTCACCATGGTATCCCATCAGAATGAGGCTTCTCCTCCTTTAACTACATCTTCAGTTTTTAATAAAAATATTGTAATGAAGAGTCAGAAATATAAACGCATGCTCATGCATTAATTAACAGTCATAGAGAAGGAGAATCACAATGTCTTAACTTCAGAGAGTGAATGGAATCATAAGAATCAGAGGCCAGGATCAATTTGACGTTTTTCACCTCATACCCATACAGTCTTCTGCGTGTACACGAACCTGATTCAGAACATAGAATAGTGCCTTTGTTAAAAATTCATTGTTCTTTTATGTCTGAAGAATAATGTGGGGCAAAAAAGATAAATATATTGAAATAACACTTATCAAGAAGTATAATTTCACAAGGGTTCCAGTACAAAATTTTCATGTTTGTTTTCACCGAAACTGGGAAAAGTGATATATGATTATTGCAGTCTATTGTGCTCTCTGCCCTTGTTATATGAAACCCCTCAGTCACAACTCTAAAATCCTATATGCTTACCATAAATCTCTCTCAAGCTTTGGCTATGCATTTAAAGACATTAATAGACTTTATTTTTTAGAGCAGTTTTAGATTTTCAGAAGAATTGGGCTGGAAGTGCAGAGAGTTCCCAGGCATTTTTTCTTCTCTCCCCCAGCCTCCAATTTCTCTTATTATTAATATCTTGCATTAGTTACAATTTTTGTACAACAATTGGTAAGTCAATTCGTTACAACTGTTGAACCAGTATTGACACATTATTGGTAATGTAAAGGACTAAAATTTTTTTCAAGAAGGTTATTCTTGTTTTTAATTTAACAGCTTTATTGATGGATAACTGATACACAAAGCACTGCCTATATTTCAAGTGTACAAGTTAACAGGCTTGACATGTGTACACACCAGTGAAACCTTAATCACAATCAAGATAATGATCACCCCAAAAGTCCCCAGTGCTCTCTCTAATCCCTCCTACCTACCCGTCCTACCTCCATCCCCATGCACCCACTGATCTGATTTGTCATAATAGATTAGTTTGCATTTTCTGGAATTTTATATAAATGGAATCATAGAGTAAGTATTCTATTTGTCTGGCTTCTTTCACTCAGCAAAATTATTTTGAGATTCATCCATGTTGTTGTGTGCATCAGTAGTTCATTCCTTCCTAAATGGAGTAGAAGTCCATTTAATGAAGAGAAAGCTTACATTTTGAAGTGGATACTATCCAGGCATTCATTTCTTGGCAGGATGTATGGAAAAATAAAATTATGAACTATTTCTATGAAATTTATGAAAATTATGAGCTATGAAATTATGTGTTGTTATGGAGGGTATAGAAGTTGGTGGTGAATATAAAATTTTGCCCTTCAGGTACTTCACAAGCTAACTTTTAATTGTCATTTTATATATAGATATTCAAGTGTGCATTCATTTTAGTTGAAAATAGCGTATGCAATATTCATATGAGCTAACATTAGCCTATCAGGTCTAGTTAACTCTCATGTCCTTAGCAGGTCCTACAGGAAACAGTGAATTAGTGGGGCCTGAGATTGGAAACAGAAACGCTGATTTATGTCTCCTGGAGTCTTCTTCTTGTGCAGTCCTTCATAAAAGCTTAATTTGTTTATTATGCCTGGAGAGATGTGCATAGAAAGACAGAAATTTCAAATTGTTTTAATCTATTATATCAGAATGTTGTTTTGAAACACTTCTGTTTTTGCTGTTTTCCCTGTCCCTGGCCACTTTTGCAGCATCAGTTCACACTCCAGAAACTGAATATGTGTGACTCTGGTGAGCTCCAGGCAAACACACATGTCCACAGTCAACACTTCTTGCCTTCTGCCACTTTGGATTAATCTTTGAGCTAAGGAGTCTGGAACAGGGAGGAAAACGTATACAGAATCATAGTGGTATTGTTTTCAGTAAAATCTCAAATATTACAAATATTAACATGGAATTAATAGTGACAGGAAAGTATAAAGGAACAAAATATGAAATTTAAGTATATATTTCTTAAAATCCACATCATGACCGTTATGAAATATAATAGAGTGGTTTATAAATTTGCATGTAAATAGAAATATCCTTTAATTTTTATGTCAAAATTTTCAATTTATCTTTTGTTTATTTGACAATTACATTAGGAAGCAAATATATGTAGATACACACAAGTATGTACAAATATGTATACTGTTACATATTAATATATTAATACAATTTTTAAGTTTATTTGAAATTTCTAGGCAGGAACTGAAAAACTCTTTTGACTTTGGGAAGTTTGCTTTATGTTGTTATTATTTTTGTTGATCTGCTTCTTATCTCAGGTGTCTGAACAGAATGCCAGATTTAGGAAATTGATTGCATTTCAAATATTAAAGATGAAGAAACCCAGAAACTCAGAGGTTTTTACTATTCCTTTTATTGCTTTTAGATAGACAGGGAGTATGGAAGGTTAGATATCCTTAGTTAATCTTAGGGAATTAAATCTATCTGAGTAAAACCAATTGGAAAGGATTTTTTATCTCAGGCTATGGGCCTTTGTTCTGCAATAACTGCAGCCATTTAAAGTAAATTGTCCATTAAAGTACCACTCTGGCTTTTGACAAATTGCATCAAACTGTTTTCTTCCTCTGGGGAAACACAAACCTGAGAACGGTGGTTTTATTTTTTCTGCTTGACATATGGGTTGCCTGAACCAGCGGGCTCAAATGCTTTTAGGTGCTCTATAAGACAACCCAAAGAGGTTATATATGGTCCAGTAGAGCCCCAGTGAAGACATTGAGTACTAGGAGCTTATCTTGTGTGATGACAAATAATTGGTCATGCTCTTCTATCGTTTATCATTTGGAAGAAAGTTTTCACTTTTTAATCATGTAATATACGAACAATGTAACAGAACTGACAAAGGCTATAAGTCCTATTTTTGGCTAAAAAGCCATCAAACCATATGGAAATAATTCAGGGGACTGGCAAGGTGCCAATTCGAAGCACTCCTGTCGTTAGCAGCTACTACTTTTCAGTTGAAGAAAGTTCAAGTTGCTAATTATAACAGTAAAAAATCAATTTTGATGTCAATATTCTTTCAACAATTAAAACAGTAGTGGTCAAAGATTCAAAGATAACTATACAACTGTGGATTTGATGTTAATGGAATGAAATATTTTATTGTTTTTTAAACAGCTTATTTTAGCTATGTGAAAACAATATCTGAATTACTATTAGTAGTAGTAAAAATAGTTGTAATATTCTACTTTCACAGTATATAATAAGAAAAGAAAAATAAACACTGCCTGTGTTTCTAAAACAAAGCTATTCACTTTAGCTTTGATTATTGATATGTTGTGGTCATGTAATTTATTGGTAAAAAATACTTGATTGTGAACTAAAAATTCTAACTCACCAACATGAAAAGATGGGCTTTATGTTAAAAAAACTGAAAGTTGCTTAAATGCTTTGATTTTAGGGACCATTTTCTGATCTATGACATTTTGCAGAGAGTATAAAATTCATTGTGTCTTACTGGATCAATAGTCTGGAAAGTTGTGAGTAGTGTGTCAATCTCCTTGACTCTCACAACTTTGACACTTTCGAAGATAATTGGTCTCTTAATTTGTAGATTATCCCTGACTTTGGGTTTGTCTGATGTTTCCTATTGATTAGATTCTAGTTGTGCACATTTAGAAGGAATATCACAGAAATGAGTTGATTCTTATCAGGAGGCAGATGATTTTGATTTGTCTGATTATTCATAAAGTTAATTTTGATTATGTATTTAAAGTCATGTCTGCCAGACTTCTCCACTGTAAAATTACTCACTTTACTCTTGTTATGAGTAAGAAGTTTGTGGAGAGGTACTTTGAGACTGTGTAAACATTCCATTCTTTTTTTTTCTTTAAGATTGGCACCTCAGCTAACATCTGTTGCCAATCTTCTTTTTAATTTCTTTTTCCTTCTTCTTCTCCCCAAAGCCCCCCAGTACTTAGCTGTATATTCTAATTGTAGGTCCTTCTAGTTGTGGCATGAGGCACGCTGCCTCAGCATGTCTTGATGAGCGGTGCCATGTCCGTGCTCAAGATCCCAACCGGCAAAACCCTGGGCTGCCAAAGCAGAGCATGTGACCTTCACCACTCAGCCACAGGACTGACCCCCCAACATTCCATTCTTTGCAAAGCTTTAGAATTATTCATTTGTTTGTTTAGATTAGTAAATTTACTTATTTTGATGCCCAAATTATCCCTCATTTAGCCAAAGGGAAACTCTTCAGGCTGGCTTCTGTTTCCTTTTGACATGTCCGAATTTTATTTCCTTCTGGTACAATAAGATTTTCCAGGCCCATTTTCTGCTTTCCTTGAACCAGTCAGCTATTTCTCCAAAGATCAATTTATTTTGGTGAAGAATGCTGTTTAGAAACCAAACTATGATAGCACTTATCAATAAGGTGCACTTATTTCTGTTGGGGTGCCACTGTTCCCAGACCTGCTAAGGAGACAGAGCTGAAGAATATTTGTATGTACATACATGCAAACCTGCATACATTTACATTTATATTAATTCCGTATTTATTTAACGCACACTGGTATCTATATTTCTTTCTCTGTCTCTTTGTCTGTCTTTGTCTCTCTTTCTCTGTATATATTAAAATACTTGAGTTAACATCAATACCTTCAATTCTGTTGCAACACTGAGGATTCATCCTTGTTTTTTCCCTTTCCATATGCTCTTCTCTAAGTGTGAGAAACGTGACTCCCACTAGCTTTGATGTGTGTACTTATTTGGTCAATCGCTCTATATGTAACCAGTCTCCTATTGCCACCACTGCTCCCACCTCTGCATAGATGCCTCCCTCATCCTGCTCAGGCTCAAATATGGGGTGCCACATCTCTCCTCTGCAAGGATGCTCCATTAACTACTCATGCTCCAACAGCTCAGGTGGGGCCGCCTTCTCTCCTCCACAGGGACATTCTCTCACGCAAGTTGGTGTCTGGCGTTCTGCAGTATGCCCTGGTGACTTCCCCTCACCCTCATGAGAGTCTGTTTCCTCTTTTCCTCTGATATACCACACATAACTTCCTGGATTTCCTCTATCTTTGTTTCCTTTGCAATTTTCTCTTTTCTCACCTGCTCTCTAAATGTTCAAGTTCCCCAGAGCTTATTTCTTGCTGTCTCCATGATGTCAATCAGTCATTAGATTTCAAGTGTCTTCTCCATGTCAGTAACTCCCAAATCAGTAACTGCTGAGTTCAAAGCTGATACACATAACTACCTACTTGGATCTGCTCTTGGATCTCATGCATTTAAATATCAGATGGGCAAATGAGAACTCTTGATTCTTCTTGTCCCACTCTTCTTCTCCCAATAAATGACACCACTATTGTTGTGCAAGCCAGAATATAGGAATAGTCCTTGATTTATCTGTTTTCCTTCTCCACAAACATGCAATATATTAGAAAATCCAGCTGGTATTTTCTTCAAAATGTTTCCCATATCTGTTGATTTCTGTTAACCTCCATGGCTGCCACCTTAGTCCAAACCATACTCATATCTCATGTAGACTATTTTAATAGCCTCCTATTTTTTCCTACTTCTGTTCTTCCTTTTATAATCTATAACCTACTCTTCTGTAATCTATAATATATTCCTCTAAAGAAGGTAAAATCGTCTTTTTTTTTATAAAGATTTTATTTTTTTCCTTTTTCTCCCCAAAGCCCCCCAGTACATAGTTGTATATTCTTCGTTGTGGATCCTTCTAGTTGTGGCATGTGGGATGCCGCCTCAGCGTGGTTTGATGAGCAGTGCCATGTCCGCGCCCAGGATTCGAACCAACGAAACACTGGGCTGCCTGCAGCGGAGCGCGCGAACTTAACCACTCGGCCACGGGGCCGGCCCCTAGAATTGTCTTTTAAAATTAAATCAGACCATGTCATCTCTCAACAGAAATCCTCTCGGTTTTCTACTGTACTTATGGTGAAATGCAGACATCTTGCCTGCTTTGTAATGCTCCCTCTGTGGTCTGGCTGCAGCTTAGCTCTGTCATACAATCTTTTACTACTTTTTCCCTCCAGTTTACTAAGATCTATCTTGTCATTCTCATCCTACAACAGGCCACATTTTTCCCAACTCAGGCATTTGGATTTGCTGTCTAGAACACACTTTCTCCAAATCTTCATTTATCTGACTCCTTCTCATTTGGATCTAACTGAAATATCTGCATATCAGAGAGATGAAACTAATTGACCAGTTTCTGTGAAAACTTCTCAGATTTCTTTGTGAAGTTGTAAGTTCAGCAAGGCACTCAGTGACCATTTGTAAGTGGCTAAGAGAGGTCTTAGAAGGTAGTTTGGAGTCTGTCTCACAGAGGTGGCTCATAGGATGCAGCTGAGAATCCATGAATCATGAGAGGGTTTAAGAGTGTTGAGAGGATCCGTGGAACAGAGGAAATCAGGAGCTTGAAGATAGAGAACTTCTGATGGTTGTGTAGGGTCTGGACCTTACGGCCTAGACTGTAGACTTCAGCAATGGTCACAAGTCCTCAGTAGAATCAGGTAAAACCATCTACAGATTGAGAGGCATTAAGGTCAGACAGCCAGGAACCAAAGCCCACCCCCTTAGAGACTAATGAAACAACTGGAGGAGAACCCCCAGATATGGAGTCCTTTCTCAATAGCCAGGAAAACCTACAAACATCTCCTTACATATGTCCCTAGGTATTATGGGGGAAGGGGTTGGTGGTGAGGGAAGCACTGAGAGACTCATCCACTTGCTGAAAAAATATAACTGGAAGAGATTTAGTTTATGTCTATTTGGGACGTTTAATAAATCTAAGCCCACCCAAGTTTCCCAGTGGACTGAGGGTAAATAGGCCATATGAGCATGTGCGTGCGTGTGTGTATAGCACATCTAAGTGCTGTATGCAAATTATTTTGACTGCACAGTCATAAATAGTTGACAACACTAAGGAACTTATGTGTATTTGTATGCATGGATTTATAAACTTTCAAGGACTAAAAATAGATCAATACTGCCTGAAGGTAAGGATTTATCTGTTAGAGCAGTTGTTCTCATCTTTGGCTGCTCATTTTATTCACCTTGGGGATCTTTTAAAAAAGCTTCAAGTCTGTGTCTACCCCCCGGAGATTTGGGGCACCATGATTTTTTGAAATCTTCCCAGGTGCTTCTAATGTGCAGCCAAGGTTGAGAGGTTGAGAAGCAGTGTTTTAGACTAAGATAATCTCTTTCTAGATACATTTCCAGTCACATACCACCATTTCCTATCTGTTCGTATCTCCTGATTTGAGTGAGATTTTGCAAGGACTCTTAATTCCTGGCTTAACCAGACAACTTCTGACACAAAAACTTTCCAAAGGGTATAGGTAGAAAACACATTTCTGGAAAATGAATTATTTTACACTAGTTAGCTGGATTAGAAAATTTATCAGTTTGAGGTCTCTTTAGGCTCCATTGTCTTCAGTGGAGTCTGGAAACAAGTGAAGTGGCCTCTTTGGACTCTTTTCCCCAAGGCTCATACCAGCACCTTGGCCTTTTAGATATGACTCCCGTCACCTTGAGAGATGTGGAAAAATCAACTTAGTAAGGCTTCTTCTCCCCAAAGGCTTAAAGAAGAGTTGACCTTTACCATATTTTCTCTTATCATCCTTGTGGTCAGGATCAGTCCAAAGTTTCCCAATTTGATATACTTGGCAGAATTGTCTGCTTATTCTTATTAAAGCAAGCAAATAATAATAACAACAACAAAAATCAGATCCTTGGGCCCCATCCTACCTAGTTTAAGAAACTCAGCTGGTCAGCATAAGATTAACGGGGCTCTGGAGAGCATCGTGGTGAAGCCTACTAACCCGGCAGTCTTTTGAAATATGCCATGATTTCCTCCGCAAAGACATCTTTATAATAAGTTTCATGAGGGTATATATTGAGTTTAATAAACTTTTGTTAGCTCTGCTAACCATTTCTCAGTTTGTTTCTTTTGCAGCTGCTAAAATGGGAGATTGAAATCAGCAAGTTTCTGACTGTGAGTAAGCTAAAAGAGGCTTTTGAATAATTTTTTTCCGCCTACTTAGCAAATTTCTCTTGTGACAATTGGATGTTATTTGGGGTTCCATCCCAGGAGGAAGAAGCACAAGCAAATTTTAGTCATTTTTGAGGATAGATATTCTCTGTGTATATATTTGTAGCTGTTATTTTTTTTTCTTTTTTGAGGTTTCTGATTGATCCTTGGCATGTGGCCCCTTGTGTATTGCTTTGCTGAAAACAGCCTAAAAAGAAGTTTCCAAGAGTTATATGGAGCTTCTCTTTAGTTACAATTCTACTTTTTTCCTCACTTGAGTATCAGTCTTTAGAGAACTAGCATAACAAAGGAATTGATACAAATACATACAAAAATATCTATGAGAAGATCACTGAATTAGATTTGTGAAAGCGTGTTTAGAGTAATTTTCTACTGAAAAATTTAATCAAATTTATTAATCACATCTCTGCTTACCGGTGTTAAATAAAAATTTAAAAGGTAGCAATCAATAAACAGAGATAAAAGCTTCTCAAGAATAAATGAAAGGAAGTAATAAAAAGACTCACTAAGCTGAAGTGCCTCCTATCAACAGCAGCTGATAAAATATTAAAAGATTTGCCTTGTGTAATGTCTCTGGAGAGCCGTCTTGCTGATGTACTAGACCATGATTGACAATTTTGAGACCTTGCTGGAAGCCACAAAAGCATATCTATAATATTATGCTCAACTGCATAGGTCTTTCTTCCTAAATGGGGCTGGAAATAACATACCACCAAATGATTGGCTTTAAAGAAATGGAATATTCTTCTCAGTTCTAGCTGAAGTTTAATTTGCTTAGAATTAGATATTATGTGATATCTGGAATTCAAAAAACAGAGCATTGTACCTGAAGACATGTGAAACTTGGAGGATTCAAGACATCACCAGAGGAAATTTTATGAGTGGGGGTGATTTCAATGTCAGAATAAATAATTAGTAATATTTACTGACACATTTCTTGTGCCTGGTACTAAGCTAAGTGATTTATGTGCATTATCTTTATTAAGCCTCACAAAAAAGTAGGACACATAACGATATTTCCATTTTTCTTGAGATAAGGGATTGAAACTCAAAAAAATTAAGGAACTTGCCCAAGATCATAGTAAATAAGTAGCTTAACTTGAGTTTGAACCCAGATCAACCTAACTCCACGTGGCATGATGAGCTGAAATTGACTGTGACGCTGGCGACACTCTCGGCATCTACTCACAAGAGTATTTGGATAACCTCAAGCTGAAAATATTGGATGGAGGGGGCACCTGCTAGAGGGTAGGAAGAGCAGAAAACACAGGACAGCGTTCTTTATTTCCTTGTCTAGTTCCAGGAAGTTGGTCTAATAACGGGGAGGATGAAAGTAGACAGAACCTGAAGATTCTTTGAAATTTGTGTACAATTAGTGTGACTTCAGAGACCAGGCCACACAGAGATTGGGAGGGGAGCGTTTCCCTTGTTTATTCGGGCATCGCAGCATGGTTTGTCAGTGCAGGGAGAACTGGAGTGTCCTGTGTGAACTGGGAGTGTCCGGGCGTTGAGTATACCTGGCGAAGTGTTGGTTATTCCCTTCACAGCGGGAAGGAGGAGACCTGACAGCACAGTACCTCCTTCCAGAGACTTTCAACAGTAGACATTATACGGGATCTGGAACACGAGAAACTGAAACGAAGGCAGAACGTTATCCCTAGGCACATGGGAGACAGTCCGGAGGAAGTCAGGAAAACTGGAGGAGATTTTTGGGTGTGGGGTGGCTGGTTTCTATTTCAGAAATAGTGATTAAAAAGCAATCAGTCTCTGGGTATAGGCATGAACATGATTTTGTGGCCTTAATAAATGATACCTGGAGAATTTAGAGTTATTTATGAGTATGAATATTTATGCAACATAACAAAATGAAAATCCTTAAACAATCACAAATTGAGCATTTATTTATTTCTGCATAAGTGGCAACAATTAACAAAAGCAGTGTCAAGTTAATGTTTAATTGGAGAAAGCTATGGTTTATGTTTTAGGGAACTTCTAAAATTGTCTTCTCAAGTCTCGCATTTGATAAGAGGCTGTGCTTTCCATTTTACTTTAAAAGGTGAGGACTAATTGAACAGATTATCCTAAACATTTTATGAGTGATAAGAGAGCCCTGCCTAAGACTAAGATTACATGTAACAGAAAAGAGGAAAGAGAACATTCAGGGTATTTAAGAAGGGCAATATAATTCACAGGGAAATCTCAGAAAATAGGGGACACTGAAAGGTAACTTTAAAATGTATCTTGATAGTGGAGAAATCTTATGGTCACCACCTTAAAACTAAGTAATCAAATCTAGCACCATTGATAGCATTATGTGCTTGATGCTGTGCCTCCTGATTTGGTGCAATATAGGCTGTCACGTGTCACTGATGAAATATTCATACAAAAAATTGTATCCTGAGTCAAAGCGAGATTTTATAAAAAATTTCATTTCAAGAAAATAGAGATAGACTACAATAACCAACACTATAAGCAAACAATTGGAAAAATAATAGTTTGCACTTGATAAAAGTAATCCACATATTGGGACCCAGAAAATGGAGGCCGCCCAGTGGTCTGGCCCACATCACAAATGGAAACCTATGTCAGCCTGCACTGAGGGGAAACACCTCACTGTCAAGGAAACCTAGCATACATCAATCACAATCCTCCCACTTAGCTTTAGCTGGTTTATTTTATCTAGAAAATAAGGAAATCCCCTGCTTCTAGCCAATCATGCTGTTTCTGTGTTTCCACTTCCAACACTCTATGAAACTCATCCCTGCCCAAAATCTCTTCATAAGAGTGGCCACTGTCTGTGAGGCACTGTACTCCCGTAATCCCTAGATTGTTTTCCTTTGAATGAAGGACATCAAACTTGTTAGTAAATTGTTTTATTTTTGTCATGTGACACATTCTTCAAAAAGATAATGGCTTTAAAAAAATGATATGTGCATCTATGTCTGTGTTGTATGCAGGGGTTGTTCTCAAATTAGAAAAAAAAAAGACCCAGGATATAGTGGCAAATGCAATGCTTGAAAGTTGATTCAATCCTGGTTTGACAAAAACAGCTATGAAGAAATTTTTGGGACAATTAGAGAATTTTGAATATGGACTGAATTGAACAGATGTTGGGATTTAAGTTAGCATTTTCTGATGGAGTCGTTTAATATAATATCCTTATTTATAGGATATGCATGTTAAATTGTTTAGAGAGATTTTGGTATCTGAAATTTACTTTTAAATGCATAAAAAATAATAGCCAGAAAGATTAAGGAATATTGCAAAATGTCAACATTTTAAAATCTGGTTTTAGATATTTAGGCAATTATTATATATTCTTTAGCTTTTCTGTATTTGAAATTTTTTTATAATGAAACTTAGGAAAAATGGTAATTTAATTAAATTTACCACGTGGTTTTGTCCTGGACCTGATTAAGTATCTGCAAAATGGTAACTCCTACCAAAGGACCGTAAGCTTCATTACACGGTAAATTCCCTGAGTACAAGGATTCTGTTTCAGTTATTTTTATATCCATTATCTAGAAAATTTCCAGGCACCCAGTAATCTGACTAAATGAATGCTTGATAACATGCTTGTAGCACCTTAAAACATTACATAAAACTAAGTTTTACTTTCTTCCCTTAAAACTGCAGCAATCATAGGGGCTGGCCCTGTGGCCGAGTGGTTGAGTTCGTGCGCTCCGCTGCAGGTGGCCCAGTGTTTCGTTGGTTCGAATCCTGGGAGCGGACATGGCACTGCTCATCAAACCATGCTGAAGCAGCGCCCCACATGCCACAACTAGAAGGACCCACAACGAAGAATATACAGCTATGTACCTGGGGGCTTTGGGGAGAAAAAGGAAAAAAATAAAATCTTTAAAAAAAAATGTAAAAAAAAATAAACTACAGCAATCGTAGATTTGGCTGTTTCTCATTTCAGTTCTGTTTGGTTTTTGCTTTATGTATTCTGAAGTTCTTTTATTGGGTTCATGCACATTTAGTGTTGTTATATCTTCCCGTTGAATTGACCCCTTCATCATTACAAAATGTCCGTATTTATCTCTGGTAATATTCTTTGTTCTGAAATCTAATTTGTCGTGTATTACTATATCCATTCCCGCTTTCTTTTGGTGAGTTTTGGCATGATATATATTTTTCCATCCTGTTACTTTAAAATGTGTCTGTGACTTAATATTTAATATTAGACATAATGTAGTTGGCTCTTGCTTTTTTATCTACTCAATTTATGTCTTAATTGGAATAGTTAGACCATTTATATATTATGTGTTATCAATATTTTGAGGTTTCAATTTACTGTCGTGTTACTTGTTTTCTATTTGTCCTATCTATTCTGTGTTTCTATCTGCTCTCTTTTGGGTTATTGGAGTAATTTTGTGCCTCATGTTATCTCTATTATTGGCTTAGTGTCTATATCTCCTTGTTTTATTTCCTTAGTGGTTGCTGTAGGGTTTACCATATACATCTTTAGCATATCTAAGTTTTCCTTCAAAAGACTTCGACCACTTCATGAATGTAAGATCCTTAAACCTTATGTTTCCATTTCTTTCCTCATTGTAGTTGGTGCTCTTTTTGTTACACATTCTACTTCTACATATATTATAAACCACACATAAATTTTAACACTTTTGACTTACATGCAATTTTCCTTTAAAGAAGTTAAAAACAGAAAGCGATCTTTTATAATTACCAACATGTTTACTGTGTCTTGTGCTTTTCATTTCTTTGTATAAATCTTACTTTCCGTCTGTAATCATTTTTCTTCTTCCAAAGAATTTTCATTGGCATTTCTTGTGGTGTTACTCTGCTGGCAAAGAATTCCCTCAGCTTTTGTTTTTCTGAAACAACTTTTATTTTGCATTTTTGGAGAAGGATTTTTTTTTTTCTGGATATAGAATTCTATGTTGACAATTCCTTTTTATTTCAGCATATAATGATGTAATTCATGATCTTCTGACTTTCATAGTTTCTAATTAGAAGTCTGTATTAATTCTTACCTTTATTCTTCTGTGTATAATATTTCCTTTACACAAGAAATACAGCAAGTGAAAAGAACTGGAATACAGGACACATTATTTTTTCTCTGCTTCATTGTTATGCCTTCAAGTTCAATGATCTTTTCTTTTTCAATGTTTAATCTTCTGTTAATCTCATCTAGGAACAATTTCATTTCAGACATTGTATTTTTCATCTTTAGAATTTCCATTTGGTTATTTTTTCTAGTTTCTATTTCTTTCCTTACAATATTCATCTATTCGTTTACCTCCTTGCATGTATGGAATATATTTAAGATAGCTTTGTTGAATGCCTTTGCTAATGCAACCGTCTCAGTCATTACTGCGTCTGTTTCTATTGGCTGATTTTTCTGTTTTTGGATATGCATAGTAATTTTTTATTGTATGTTGGACATTATAAATTGCCTCGTTGTCTTCTTTAAAGAGTGTTTTACTTTGTTTGGACAGACGTTTAAGTTATTGTAGATCATTTTAGTCCCTTCAAAGCCAGTTCTTTAGATCTGCTAGAGCAGGTCCAGACTAGGCTCACTCTAGGGATAGTGGAAACTTACCAGTAAATCTTGACCGTGTTAGGTCATCATGAATGTGTCAAATTGAAGTCTATTTCTTCAACTCAACTAGGTTGCCAGGGTTTGTTTAGGTTTCTGCTCCATGTTTTCATGGCCTGGAAGTTGCCCCCAGGCAGAAAGTCATGCTAATTTTATGGTTCATCTGATTTATTTTCCTTGTCTCAGGGATCACAGTTCTAGCTGCCTCTTTATTAGTCTCTGAAAACAGTTTTTAAATAATTTTTAAGTTTCCTAGTTTTTTACAGAGGAGGTTTTGCCTAAGTTGTTACTCCTCTCAAGGCTGAAGCAACAGTTAGTACATCTTTTTTGAGGAAATTTTTGTTGAGCAAAGGCCTTTTACTGAGAAAAGGACATTGTATTTGCACATATGTGAAATATACCAATTTTAATCTCATGGCAATGAAAAAGATATATTGGTAAATCCAAATAATGTATTAAATAATAGGTTCATAGATATTGAAGAACTTTAAGGAGTCATTTGATCTTCATTGCCTGGATAATTGGCACTGGTGAATGTATCATTAAGGTTAAGTTGACTATAACTAGAATTGGTCTGATATATCACAGTAATTCATATGAGCATATTATTATTGATATGGTCAAGATATTTTTACTCTATAGAAATATCTCTATTTTAATTTAATTCACCTCCACTTATTTGGACACTGTTAACCTCCTTTTCTCCATTAATGGGCAGAAGAGCTGAGTGAATCTCTCATGTATAAAATATTCAATGACAGAAAGAATTTGTGTATGACAATAGAAAAGGACAAGAGAAATATCACAGTATTGGTTGAAGATGTGGTTTTATACTTCCTAAGTAGCTATATAGGGACATATTTTAGTGTTATCAGGAAAGCCATACGAAAGTTAGAAAGACTTTAAACTTACTTTATAATGGTATACATTCTTCATTTTAGAGGCTTATAGGACATTTTTCCGTTCTTTCGTATGTATGTATATTTAAAATAATGTAATAAATTGATAATATCAAAGCTATCTTACTACTCACTGTTGTGGTTAGCATAAATAATCCTGGTCATATCAATATAAAACTGTGAATATACAGTAATGCATATTATAATTACAAATAAACTACAGTAAGTACATGCCTTTTCAATGTTTCTACCTAAAACTTTTTCATTTGTTTTGAAGTAATTGTACATTTTTATGGTATTTGGGTATGTGTAACATATTTTATATTCCATTATGACTGTATTATATGTTGTGGCAAAAAGTTTATTTCTTCAGAACCAAATAATAAACTCCATGAAAATTGGTTTGTTTTATTTTTATCATTTGGTAGAAATAATTTTATGTCTGAATTTAATTCAAATTTGTATTTGTGTATTAGTCAAAGCATTCTATTTATTTAAATGTTTCATAGATTGTTTCCAACTGAAGGTCAGATTTTAAAATGTTATGTAGATATGTATTTAAATATTCAGAAATACTACTTTTTAAGTGTAAAATGCAGAATTATCACTGTAAATATATAAAAATACTTTGATATATCAGAATAGAATTTCAAAATAAACTTTGTTTCTATTGAGCCTTTGAGGAAAAACAAATTCACTTAGCAAGAATGGTGGGAAAGGACGTGTCAAAGAAAAACAAGAAATTGCATAATTTGACTAGATGTGATAGACTACACAGCAATAAAACATTTTCACTGAGAAAACTCACCAAAGTATAGAAAGTTTCTTTAGACTGTAAGGAAAAGTAGGCTTACTAAGTCTCAATTTTTGTAAAAGGTCAGTTTATGATTTTTCTGTATGGCTACAAAATATTCAATAGCAAAGATCACAGAAATTACAAATAAGCTTCACACATCGGTTATGAATGTTCTTATTTGTTTCCTCTATTTCCAGATAATGAAAAATTACAAGTATCACAGAGGATTTGCTGCGACTTTAACGACTAACCTTGATGTATATGTGCACATCCAAATAGTTTAACCATGAAGCTACAAATAGTCATCTAAATACACAAACCTGGAACTACCAAAATTGTATAAATAATTACTCATTCTGTCTTTTATCATCCTCTTGAAATTGTTCCCTTTCCTCTTTTGGTTCCTTTTAGTTACATACTTGCAGATAAAAATAAATTCTTATTGTCACATGCTCAAAAATTGAGATGAAAAATGCAATCTCCCTCCTCTTTTTTCTAAATCCTGAGTGACCAAAGAACAGGTACAACATTATTAGCAAGTTTTCTAAAGGTTGCTTCTTCTCTTTATGTATGGTCTTCATCCTGCCTCTGTCTTTTCATCATTTTATATTGTCAAAAGATGTCTCGTACAGTGCCCTGTCCACCAAGGTGTCCAATAAATGTCTCACTAACTGAATATATCACTTGTATTTAGCTTCCTGGAATTAACTTCTTAGTCATTTTTCATATTTAATTTTTTTAATCTTGAGTTATTTGGTGCAATCATATATCATTGTTCATTAAATTGTCTCCATGTTATAAGGGAAATCTGATATGGAAAAATAATTAACAATTATTATGCATCATTGCAAGGAAAAGGGCACACTATTTTTGGAAACTGTGCAGGTTTCAATAGCAAATTCATTGAGTGTCAATAAAAAAGGAATTAGCTTTCCAAATTTTCAAAAGCTATTTATATAAAAATTTCAAAGCTCTTTGGAAACAAGAGAAAAAGAAAGAGCAAATCTGCTGGAAAGAGGGTTGATGAACCTATGGTGCCTGTAATTTTTTTTTTTTTTATTAATGTTATGATAGATTACAACCTTGTGAGATTTCAGTTGTACATTTTTGTTAGTCATGTTGTGGGTACACCACTTCCCCCTTTGTGCCCTCCCCCCACCCCCCCTTTTCCCTGGTAACCACCGATCTGATCTCCTTATCAATATACTAACTTCCACCTATGAGTGGAGTCATATAGAGTTCATCTTTCTCTGACTGGCTTATTTCGCTTAACATAATACCCTCGAGGTCCATCCACGTTGTTGTGAATGGGCCAATTTTGTCTTTTTTTATGGCTGAGTAGTATTCCATTGTGTATATATACCACATCTTCTTTATCCAATCATCAGTTTCTGGGCATATAGGCTGGTTCCACGTCTTGGCTATTGTAAATAATGCTGCGATGAACATAGGGGTGCAACGGACTCTTGAGATTTCTGGTATCAGGTTCTTAGGATAGATACCCAGTAATGGGATGGCTGGGTCATAGGGTATTTCTATTTTTAACGTTTTGAGAAATCTCCATACTGTTTTCCATAGTGACTGTACCAGTTTGCATTCCCACCAACAGTGTATGAGGGTTCCTTTTTCTCCACAACCTCTCCAACATTTGTCGCTCTTGGTTTTGGATGTTTTTGCCAATCTAACGGGTATAAGGTGATATCTTAGTGTAGTTTTGATTTGCATTTCCCTGATGATTAGCGATGATGAACATCTTTTCATGTGTCTATTGGCCATATTCATATCTTCTTTTGAGAAATGTCTGTTCATGTCCTCTGCCCATTTTTTGATCGGGTTGTTTGTTTTTTTGTTGTTAAGCAGTGTGAGTTCTTTGTATATTATGGAGATTAACCCTTTGTCGGATAAGTGGCTTGTAAATATTTTTTCCCAATAAGTGAGCTGTTTTTTTGTTTCAATCCTGTTTTCCCTTGCCTTGAAGAAGCTCTTTAGTCTGATGAAGTCCCATTTGTTTATTCTTTCTATTGTTTCCCTAAACTGAGGAGTTATAGTGTCCGAAAAGATTCTTTTGAAACTGATGTCAAAGAGTGTACTGCCTATATTCTCTTCCAAAAGACTTATTGTCTCAGGCCTAATCTTTAGGTCTTTGATCCATTTTGAGTTTATTTTGGTGTGTGGTGAAAAAGAATGATCAATTTTCAATCTTTTGCATGTGGCTGTCCAGTTTTCCCAGCACCATTTGTTGAAGAGACTTTCTTTTCTCCATTGTAGGCCCTCTGCTCGCTTGGCGAAGATTAGCTGTCCATAGATGTGTGGTTTTATCTCTGGGCTTTCAATTCTGTTCCATTGATCTGTGGACCTGTTTTTGTACCAGTACCATGCTGTTTTGATCACTGTAGCTTTGTAGTATGTTTTGAAATCGGGGATTGTGATTCCGCCGGCTTTGTTTTTCTTGCTCAGGATTGCTTTAGCAATTCGCGGTCTTTTGTTGCCCCATATGAATTTTAGGATTGTTTGTTCAATTTCTGTGAAGAATGTTCTTGGGATTCTGATTGGGATAGCATTGAATCTCTATATTGCTTTAGGTAGTATGGACATTTTAACTATGTTTATTCTTCCAATCCATGTGCATGGAATGTCTTTCCATCTCTTTATGTCGTCGTCAATTTCTTTCAAGAAAGTCTTGTAGTTTTCATTGTATAGATCCTTCACTTCCTTGGTTAAGTTTATCCCAAGGTATTTTATTCTTTTCGTTGCGATTGTGAATGGGATTGAGTTTTTGAGTTCTTTTTCTGTTAGTTCATTGTTAGTGTATAGAAATGCTACTGATTTATGCACGTTAATTTTATACCCTGCTACTTTGCTGTAGTTGTTGATTATTTCTAATAGTTTTCTATGGATTCTTTGGGGTTTTCTATATATAAGATCATGTCGTCTGCAAACAGCGAGAGTTTTACTTCTTCGTTACCTATTTGGATTCCTTTTATTTCTTTTTCCTGCTGAATTGCTCTGGCCAGCACCTCCAGTACTATGTTGAATAGGAGTGGTGAAAGTGGGCACCCTTGTCTTGTTCCTGTTCTCAGAGGGATGGCTTTCAGTTTTTGTCCATTGAGTATGATGTTGGCTGTGGGTCTGTCATATATGGCCTTTATTATGTTGAGGTACTTTCCTTCTATACCCATTTTATTGAGGGCTTTTATCATAAATGGGTGTTGGATCTTGTCAAATGCTTTCTCTGCATCTATTGAGATGATCATGTGGTTTTTGTTTTTCATTTTGTTGATGTAGTGTATCACGTTGATTGACTTGCGGATGTTGAGCCATCCCTGTGTCCCTGGTATAAATCCCACTTGATCATGGTGTATAATCTTTTTGATGTATTGCTGTATTCGGTTTGCCAAAATTTTGTTGAGGATTTTTGCACCTATGTTCATCAGTGATATCGGCCTGTAGTTCTCCTTCTTTGTGTTGTCCTTGTCAGGTTTGGGGATCAGAGTGATGTTGGCTTCATAGAATGTGTTAGGGAGTACTCCATCTTTCTCAATTTTCTGGAACAGTTTGAGGAGAATAGGTATTAAGTCTTCTTTGAATGTTTGGTAGAATTCTCCAGAGAAGCCGTCTGGTCCTGGACTCTTATTTTTGGGGAGGTTTTTGATTACCGTTTCTATTTCCTTACTTGTGATTGGCCTATTCAGATTCTCCATTTCTTCCTGATTCAGTTTGGGGAGATTGTAGGAGTCTAGGAATTTGTCCATTTCTTCCAGGTTGTTCAATTTGTTGGCATATAGTTTTTCATCTTATGATCTCTTGTATTTCACTGGTATGTGTTGTGATTTCTCCTCTGTCATTCCTAATTTTATTAATTTGCGATTTCTCTCTTCTTTTCTTGGTGAGTCTGGCTAGGGGTTTGTCAATTTTGTTAATTCTTTCGAAGAACCAACTCTTTGTTTCATTGATCCTTTCTATTGTCTTTTTTGTTTCAATATCGTTTATTTCTGCTCTTATTTTTATTATTTCCCTCCTTCTACTGACTCTGGGCTTTGTTTGTTCTTCTTTTTCTAGTTCTGTTAGGTGTCGTTTGAGGTTGCTTATGTGAGCTTTTTCTTGTTTAGTGAGGTGAGCCTGTATTGCGATGAATTTCCCTCTTAGGACTGCTTTTGCTGCATCCCAAATGATTTGGTATGTCGTGTTCTCATTTTCATTTGTCTCCAGATAAAATTTGATTTCTTCTTTAATTTCTTCAATGATCCATTGTTTGTTCAGAAGCGTGTTGTTTAGTCTCCACATTTTTGCACCTTTCTCTGCTTTTTTCTTGTAGTTGATTTCTAGTTTAATAGCATTATGATCAGAAAAGATGCTTGATATTATTTCAACTCTCTTGTATTTATTGATGTTTGCTTTGGTTCCCAAAATATGGTCAATCCTTGAGAATGTTCCATGTGCACTTGAGAAGAATGTGTAACCTGCTGTTTTTGGATGAAGTGTTCTATATATATCTATTAAGTCCATCTGGTCTAATTTTTCATTTAATTCTATTATTTCCTTGTTGATTTTCTGTCTGGATGTTCTGTCCATTGGTGTTAATGGTGTGTTGAGGTCCCCTACTATTATTGTATTGTTGTTGATGTCTTCTTTTAGTTCTATTAAGAGTTGCTTTACAAATTTTGGTGCTCCTGTGTTGGGTGCGTATATATTTATAAGTGTTAGGTCTTCTTGGTGGAGAGTCCCTTTTATCATTATATACTGTCCCTCTTTGTCTTTCTTTATCTGTTTTGCTTTGAAATCTACCTTGTCTGATATTAGTATAGCGACGCCTGCTTTCTTTTGTTCATTATTAGCTTGGAGTATTGTTCTCCATCCCTTCACTCTGAGTCTGTGTTTGTCTTTGGGGCTGAGGTGTGTTTCCTGGAGGCAGCATATTGTTGGATCTTGTTCTTTGATCCATCCTGCCACTCTGTGTCTTTTGATTGGGGAGTTCAATCCATTTACATTTAGAGTGATTATTGAGATGTGGGGGCCTACCACTACCATTTTGTGTCTTGTTTTCCGGTTTTCTTCAATTTCCTTTGTTTCTCGTCCCATGGTTTAATCTGTTCTGATGAAGAGCTGCTGCTCTCTGTTGTTGTCCTTCTACTTATCTCCTCTGCTCTTGGTTTTGTAGCCCCTTTCCTTTTTTGGATTTTTCAGGAATGAGGGTTTTCCTGAGGATTTCCTGAAGAGGAGGTTTTGTGGCAATGAACTCCCTTAATTTTTGTTTATCTGGGAAAGTTTTTATTTCTCCATCGTATTTGAAGGATATTTTCGCTGGGTAGAGAATTCTCGGCTGTAGATTTTTGTCCTTCAGATTTTTGAATATATCATTCCACTCTCTTCTAGCCTGTAAAGTTTCTGCTGAGGAATCTGCTGATAGCCTGATGGGGGTTCCTTTGTAGGTTAGTTTCTTTTGCCTGGCTGTCCTTAGTATTTTCTCCTTGTTGTTGACTTTTGCTAGCTTCACTACTATATGCTGTGGAGTTGGTCTTCTTGCATTGATAAAGTTTGGAGATCTATTGGCTTCTGTCACCTGAAGATCCATCTCTCTCACCAGATTTGGGAAGTTCTCAGCCATTATTTCTTTGAATAGGCTTTCTGCCCCTTTCTCCTTCTCTTCTCCCTCTGGTATACCTATAATCCTTACGTTGCTTCTCCTAATTGTGTCTGATAATTCTCGGAGAGTTTCTTCATTTCTTTTTAGTCTTGCTTCTCTCTCCTGCTCTGCCTGCAGCAATTCTATATTGCCATCTTCCAAATTGCTAATTCTTTCCTCCATATTATCGGCCCTACTGTTCAGAGCATCTACATTTTTCTTAATCTCCTCTATTGTGTTCTTCATTTCCAATATTTCTGTTTGGTTCTTCTTTATCGTATCAAACTCTTTTGTGACATAGCTCCTGAACTCGTTGAGTTGTCGGTCAGAATTCTCTCTTAACTCATTGAGTATTTTAATGATGGCTGTTTTGAAGTTGTCATCATTTAGGTTATATATCTCATTTTCTTTGGGATTGTTTTCTGTGTATTTGTTATTTTCTTTCTGTTCTGGAGATTTAATGTATTTTTTCATATTGCTTGATGTTGTTGATTTGTGCCTTCGCATGGAGATAGAGTTTAGTTGCTCCTTTCACTTGTTTCAGCTGCTGCGGTGGGGGAGCAGCTGTTTATACTGCACCAACCAGGAACCCTGTCCGCAGTTGCTAACTGGGCCTGGGCCCCTCCTCGTAGTCACAGTGGTCCTTTGGATTCCCTCCTCTGCCGTGGGGGCTGTCACAGGGGGGCTTCAGGCTGCTGGTGCCTACTGTTGCAGCCCACCTAGATGTGCTCCCTCCTTGGGGTCTGCAACTGTGTTATGGGCTTTTCCAGCGGCCAGGGGTGGGATCACTTACATTTGTCGCTCCGTTGCTGTCGGCACCCACAAAATCTCACTTGTCCACTATGGGTCGCAGGAGAGCTATTGGCATCTTCTACAGTCTGTGGTTAGTTCACCTAGCTATTTGCTGCTTTTGTCCTGGGGTCTTCCAGCCTTGTGGCTGCCGGCTGGGTGCTTTCTACTGGTGCTGTGCAGAGGCTTTCCCTGAGGCTGCTGTGAGCCTGTAGGGTTTCTCCCTAGGCTACGGAGCTGGGTCACTGGAACTCCCCCCAGCCCCAGTCCTGTTCCCCAGGAACTCGGGGAGCCCTTTGCCCTGTCTTGGGGGGATAGCTGGAGATCCTGATTTCAGTGATAGCTGGTCAGCTGCTACCCTGCCTAATATTCTCCTCTCCGGGACCCTCCTGGTATTGTGGATGCTGGGCGTGGCCCCTCCGCTAATAGCAGAGTTTTGTCTGCTGCCCGGGCAGAACTCTGGATCTTCCCCTCTGGGGCGCGGAGCAGGCCTCTGGAGCTTCACCCAGCCCCAGTCCTCTCCAAGATCTCCGGCAATCCCTAGCCCCACGGGGCGGGCAACGGCAGCTGGAGGTCGCCCCGCCCTCTGGGATTCTCTCCGGGACTTTCCCGGAGTTGAATGCTGGGCGTTGCCCCTCTGCTAAAGGCAGACAGAGAGTTCTGTCTGCTGCCCAGGCAGAACTCTGGAGCTTCCCCTCCGGGATGCAGAGCCGGCCTCTGGAACTTCCCCCAGCCCCAGTCCTCTCCGAGATCTCCAGCAATCCCTAGTCCCACAGGGTGGGCAATGGCAGCTGGGGGTCGCCCCGCCCTCTGGGATTCTCTTCGGGACTTTCCTGGAGCCGTGAACGCTGGGCGTGGCCCCTCTGCTAATGGCAGACAGAGAGTTTTGTCTGCTGCCCGGGCGGAACTCCGGAGCTTCCCCTCCGGGGCGTGGAGTCGGCCTTTGGAGCTTCACCCAGCCCCAGTCCGCTCGGAGATCTCCGGCAATCCCTAGCCCCACCGTGCCGGCAGTGGCAGCTGGGAGACCTCCGTACCCTCAGCGACTCTCTCTGGGACCCTCCGGGTGCTGGGAACACCAGGCGGGATCTCCCCGCCAATGGCGGGGAGAGACTCTCCCCGCAGGCCCAGGTGTGCAACTCCAAAGTTTCCCTCTGCGTTTAGGAGTAATTGTGGGGGGTTTAGGTAGGGTTCTGGTCACCTGTTTCCACCGTCGCTCCTCTGTTGTGTGCTCGCTCCTGCCCTAGATGTGTGTTGATCTTCTGGGTGCATCTGTTGGAAGAAAGCCGCTTGCGGGTACTAGGCTGTTCGGTCGGGGTCGGAGAGTTTTCACCTATTTCCACATCCTCCCGGAGGAAAGTCTGTCCGCCTTCCGATGTATAGTCACGTGGGTATCTCAGACGTCCTGAGATGCTGTCTGGATAGCCTTTGTTAAGCGATAAGTGTCCAAATAATTGTAGACTCGAAGGGGGAGAGACAAAGAGGACTACTCACGGCGCCATCTTAGATCCCCTCTCCTGGTGCCTGTAATTTTTAAAAAGGAGACCATACCTACTGATAGTGCAATTTGGAAAATAATTTTTTAACAGACATTTCATATTTTCAGTTTCTTTTTTTCTTTTTTGCTGAGGAAGATTAGCCCTGAGCTAACGTCTGTGCCAGTCTTCCTCTACTTTGCATGTGGGTCACTGCCACAGCATGGCTGGTGAATGCTGTGCCCAGGATCTGAACCCGTGAACCTGGGCCACTGAAGCAGAGCATGCCAAACCTAACCACTACACCATGGGGCCAGCCCCCCAAACTTTCTATAATCAATTTTCAGTGATTGTTTCAGCTTACCTCAGCAAAGTGTTAGTTGATAGAATTTCCTCTTTACAGTTTGAAATTATTAGATCTCCGCTTGTAAATTCTGTTTTTTAAATATCTTTCTACAACTTGCTTTAAAAAATATACATATATATATATATGTGTGTGTCTTTTAGAGCAGTTTTAGGTTCACAGAAAAACTGAACAGAAAGTACACAGTTCCCACATACCCCTGCCCTCACACCTGCACAGCCTCCCCAACCATCAACATGACATGCCAGAATGATGCATTGATTCCATTCAATGAATCTACATTGACATTTCATTATCACTCAAAGTCCATAATTTACATTACAGTTTATTCTTGGTGTTGTATATTCTGTGGGTTTTGGTAAATGTATAATGACATGTATCTGTCATTATAGTATCAAACAGAATATTTTCACTGCCCCTAAATCCTTTGTGTTCCACCTAGTCATCTTTCCTGTGCCCCCAGCCCCCAAAGCCCTGGTGACCATTGATCTTTTCCAGAATGTCATATAGTTGGAATCATACACTATGTACACTTTCAGATTGGCTTCTTTCATGTAGTAATATGCATTTAGGGTTCATGTAGTAATATGACTTTTCATGGCTCAGTAGCTCATTTCTTTTTAGTGCTGAGTACTATTCCACTGTCTAGATATACCACAGTTTATCCATTTGCCTATTGAAGGACATCTTGTTTGCTTACAAGTTTTGACAATTAGGTATAAAGCTTCTATAGTCATCCATGTGCAGATTTTTGTGTGGACATAAATTTTCCACTCCTTTGTTAAACACCATGGAGCATAATTGCTGAATAGTATTGTAAGAGTATGTTTAGCTTTGTAAGAAATGGCCAAACTGTCTTTCAAGTTGGCTGTACCATTTTGCATTCCCACCATAAACTTTACTTTTAAAAATATAAATATAAGAAATATCTAGGGAACAAGAGGTAACGCTATAAAATATGTGATCTTCCAGTAGAGATTCTCCTTGGAGCTCCAGGTTCATATAGCTGATATTCTCACTTACATGTCTCATGTATACCTAAGAGCAACATAGCCAAAACAGAGCTATTGCTATCCCCACACTTCTACCACATAGCTGGTCCTCACACATTTTCACTATCTCAATAAATCTACTCATCCACCCAGATTTCTACTTTGCTCTCACCACTTACATTTTGTCCATAAGCAAATACAGTTATCACTTTAAAATATATCTTATGCCTGTCCACTTTTCTTTGCTAATATTCACTATATTAAGTTCTATTATTCATCATATGACATTTTCTTTTTCATTAACAAGCAAATGCCATGAGGGCAGAAATTTCACTTTTCCTGTTTATAGTTTTATTTCCAATGTTTCATACACAGTACCAGCAACGTGGTGGCCATTCAATAAATATTTACTTAATAAACAAATTAAATGATCAATGTAATAGACATTGTCGAATGCTCACATAACATTCAGTGGAATCTCCTCATCCTCCATTCCTTTCATACAGAACCCTCGTTTTGCTCAGCTAATCCGCCCTCCTTCTCAAGGCCCTGTGCCTCATGTAACCGGTCATCATAACCCCATTCCTTTTGCCGGTAATGCCTTTTTGAATAGGCATGTGACATTTTTCTGGATGATAAGATGTGAGGTTATGTGTATTGATTGGCTTCTAAGAATTATTTCCTTAGTCTTGGTAAGAAACATAGGAATAGACACCTGTCATATTCCCTACATAATGTCCTATCTGCATGGGACATTTGAGCCATGGAAGCTAATCTGTGGCCATGAGGGAAACTAGCAGAGAAAACGCTGTGAGAATGTTCAAGGGATTGATAGAAAGAACATGGGTACCAGAAATGTTGAGTTAATGAAACTTGAGTTGCTGATGTTGGTTTATTTTGTTATGTGGAGTATGTTATCTTCGTCATTGTTAGCAAGTTGAGTTAGAATTCTGGCTACCTGGTACCTAAGACATCACAATAGAAACACTTACATTAAAAAAATTAATAAGAGATATAAGCAAATATAATCTAAAGTATATTTTTGTTATATTAATATTCATCCAATAATTTTAAATAAATGATACTGAGTCAAATTCTGAGAGATTTATTTATAATTTTTTTGTTTTATAATCTGAATGAATTTCTAGCACAAAAATAGATTAAATGCTTGAATTATTGGTTTTCTTTGTAATTCTTCTTTCTCTTATTATTTGTCTTTTAAAGTTAAAAAAATTTCTTCATTTTATTTAAATATTTTTACCTGCCTGGTGAGTGACTCTGAGGATTCATAT
The DNA here is from genome assembly GCF_021613505.1 of Equus quagga. Classification (NCBI taxonomy): domain Eukaryota; kingdom Metazoa; phylum Chordata; class Mammalia; order Perissodactyla; family Equidae; genus Equus; species Equus quagga. Next base: position 719,553 of record NW_025798762.1, read on the forward strand.
ATGTCTTTTTTAACGACACCTTTGGGCCTATTTTCAGGGACAATTAAGACCTTTGGAAGTTTGAAAATTTTGCCATCTTCTGAGTTATTTGAAGCCTTTGCACTGACTCATGGTTTAGTGTATGTACTGACTGATTGAAGCATTTGCATTTATTGCCACTCCAAAACTATCATATTCTATGGTCGTTCTGTCATGTACTTAGAGACAGACATTCCCCAAACGAATTTCTCACTGATTTTATCATTATCACTGAGTATGTTCCACAAAAGTGAATTATGGCCTAAAATTTTTGTTCCAATACTCTTTTATGCCAATTTGTATTACCTCAAATATTCCAAAAAGTCCATCTCTTAAAGAGTCATTTCAAATTAACCAAAATACATATGTTTCTAAGCATGAGAAAAGAAAAATAGATGGCAAAGTCATGAAATGCTTTGGAATAAGAGTGGTCATGATCAACAGCATGTTATTTTACCCTATAATTTAGATTATGCTAAATAATTTTTATTGGGTGATCTGTGTTTGTTAAATTCAGCAGACACTATGACAACCTATAACTCTTTGTTATACCAGGGAAAAGAAAAAAATATCAAAATCATCAATTCACAAAAACACTCCCACAGAATTAGATGAAACACCTATTTGCTTTCTTGGAAAGCTGATTGAAATAATTTGTAGTAATTTAATCACTTACTGCTAAAATTACATATAGAATAGATGGACAGTATAAAGAAATAAAATGGCCTTAGAGAATGTCTTTTGGGTCAATGGCACCATATGCGACTAGCACGAGAGGTTATTTTTAGAGCCTTTAAAGTGGCTCTTTGGGACTAAGTAGGGTAATGAAGGCATCAGAGAATCAAAGTGTAAAGTTCACTAATTCATTTATTCAACAAGTACTTTCAAAGTGCTATGTGATAAACATTGTTTTCAACTCTGCAGAATATAGGAAAACGTTTTTGCATTCATCACTCACAAAACCAAAAGTATAGTGGAAGAAAAAGGACAGGAAATGTCATATATAGAAAAATTGTTGTATGCTAGATTGTGGTAAATGCTATGGAATCAAAAGAGCAGGGTGGATCGTGAGTGTGGGATACAGGATATGTTCATTGAATTGCAGTTTAAAATAGGATGATCAGAGTAGACCTACTTTGAAAATGACATTGATCAGCTTGTATCAGATATTTCATTATATTTCAGAATAATCCAACGTTGAAAGGTTGGCTGATTCATCTTCCAGGAAAATGCACCATGGGAAAATGAGCATTTTAATCCCTTATGTGTGTATGACAGTGTTTACACACACACACGTAATTGTCTAAAATCTATTATTTTATCGAGTTGCTGCTGTTAGCCCTTACGTGCGGCATATCTTAGACTAAGAGAGGTTAAGTGACTTGCTGCAGTCGCTTAACTAGTTCTTTCAGCTCTAAATTCCTTCTTGAAGTCATGTTAGTTAGCTCACTCTTAAGTTGTCCAGCTCTCCTAATCTATTTTTTTAGCCTATTTGAGGGTCACTGTGAGAAATCACAATTTATAACTTCCAGACTTAGTTCGATTTTCTGTATGATTCAGAATGAATTATGATTCATAATAGGAAGAGTCAAGTTGTCATCATTATTATTACTCTGACTATAGAGATTCACTTTTATATAACCACTAATATCTTTAACATTTAATGTGGGATTATATTAATAAGCTTTAGCATAGATAATCCATTTAATTGGTACTGTCGAATGTTGGTGTAGGTACAGAAGCAAGGTGAATTTCATTTGATTAAATTGTACAGGATGCCCCAAACAGAGTCAAATGTCAGATGTGATAACAATCTCCTATGTCTGACTTGCTGTCTTACAGATATTATTTAATAGCTTGTCAAAAGTCATTCAAGTAAACTGATTTAAAGAATGGCATTCAGTACAGATTATTCATGTAGAAAGCAACATTTAATTCAGAATAATAAGCATTTTGTTTTGTTACATGTGAAGACTCTACGTAAATTCTACTACAAAGTCTTATTAAAAAATTCAGTTATGATTATTAGGTATTTAGCATAATTTTCTGAAATACATGAAATAGAGTTAAAAAGTGTCTTGAAGATTATAATTATATGACACCACACAATTATCATGTAGGATCTGACAGCCAGAAAATATATATTTTGTTTGTAAATTGTAATGCAAGAAAGAAAAGATGTGAAATTTATTTTCCATAAACAGTTTGTAAGGAAGATTTTTCTAACTAAACTTTTCCCAACATATATTTGGTAATCATGTCATATATGTGATGCAGGACGTAAAAACTAAGAATCAGAGTCTCTATCTCATATTGATGAGAAGTACTGGTCAAAAATTATCGGTGAGAGCAATGCATTGAGTATGAGATAAAATACCTGCCAAGATAGTGTAAGATAAGAACTCGGAAAGGAGGAATCTGACCCTACAGAACTTTGAAACAATGTCAAATGTTTAATATTTTCCTTAAAAGCAGAGAAGAATCATTGACCAGGAGTTTGACATAATCAGACTTGAATTTCACAAGCTCTCTCTCTCTGCAGTGTTAGAAATAAATTTAACAGCTATGCGAGCAGCAGAGGGAGGACACTTAGACAAGAGGTTAGCAAACCACGGGTCTGGGGGCCAAAGCCAGCCTGCTGCCTGATTCTTTTACAGCCCATAAGTTAAAAACTGCTTTTGCATTTTTAAATGTTTGAAAGAAAATCGAAAGAAAAATAAAATTTCATGTCACATGAAAATTGTATAAAGTTCAAATTCCAGTGTCCATAAATAAGGTTTTATTGGAACGCAGCCATGCTCATTCATTTATGTGCTGTCTGTGGCTGCTGTTGTCACTACAAACTCAGACTCAGTAGTTGCAACAGAGACCACAAAGCTCCGAAAGAGTAAAATATTTATTATATGGCTCTTTACAGGAAAAGCTTACTGACTCCTGATTTCAGCTATTTCAGTGGTCTGGGCTGGAGCTGGTGGTAGTTTACAAAGATGAAGACAAATAGGTGAATCCAAGAGGTATAATCGTACTTCCGTTTCATAATGCACTGGGTATGGAAATAAAGGGAAGTGTGATGTCAAAGATGGCTCCTAAACTTCAGAGTTTCATGTGCATGTTGACAGCATTCACTGAGTTAATGTTGGAAGACAATTTTATTGGATAGGGAGGGGTAATTAAGGAACTCAGTTTTGAATATGCTGAGTTTCAGGTGTCTTTGAGGTTTATAAGTAGATGGATCAAGTAGACAGTTGAATATATATGAGGCTCAGATGAGTGATTCAGGTTGGAGACATAAAAATGTGAGTAATCAATGGGCCATAGAGAGCAGTTAAACTCATTATGTGGATGAGGCATCCAAGGATGAGAGTGCAAAATGATGTCAGAAGATGTCCTAGCACCAAATCTTAAGGAATTGCAATATTTATTGCTCGGGTAAATTAGGATGGGCCTATGAAGAAGATAGAAAAGAGGAGCAAGAAAGGAAAGAGGAAAACCAAGAGATGTATTATCGTGGAAAACAAAGAAAGAATTTCAAGAAACAAGGAGTGCTCAACCATGTACATGCTGTGAAGAGCCAAGAAAGATGACTGACTAAATCTCATTGATACAGCCAACTTTAGCCATGCTGCTTTAAAAAATAGATATTCATTTCTGTTATCTATAATAAATATTCTGAATAGTTATCAGGCCAAATAAGTCAATAAATTTTTTAAAACCCTGATAGTTTGGATTACACATGTATTTAAAACTTCTGATAATTAAAAAGCAAATACCAAATCAAAGAAAATGAAAAATTGGGAAAAATGTTGGCAATACATATGATAAAGATTTATGATACAAAGTTATTACGAATCAATAATTAAATGCTAATTCTGCAACAGAAAAATGGGACAAAAATTGAACAGGCAGTTCAGAAAAATGGCAATCCATATGATTGATAAAAGAGAGAAATACTCAGCAAAAGAGCATCTCATTTCTGTGCCTCTAGGGTTGAAGACAAGACCCTGTGAGGTGGTGACTCCCTCTCATCTAGAAGATACGCTTCTATCTTCTGGCTCCCAAACCAATACTAGTTAATTATTTGTACATTCAGCTTTTATAGACTGATTGAAATTTAGAAACAGTGATAACATCTGTCTGAAAGAGAAAAATTTTGAGTGATCATAACTTATTTCAGTAAAAATTATTGAATAGCCTCAAAAGCATTGGGATATAGACTGATGAAGTGGAATTAAGGGAAAGCAAGTCTATCTCTTATTTACCAACCAGAAGGAATGTGCAGGTTTAATACTATACAAAATATAGATGAATCCTTAAATAGAGGCCTAAATGGAAATGGGTGGCCTGGGAGGTGCGAGCCCTGCATGGTTCTAGACTTGCAAATAACATCTCTGCGTTTGTTTCCTCATAAACAGAAAGCTGTTGGAAGGAATAAATGTGTTATTTTAATGGAGGAAAATCATTACATGTTTATGTTTTTTCTCTGGGATCAAACTGTATGTTGTTCAATAAGATATTTACACATTACTAATTTTTAGCACTCTTTTCTGACGGGCATGGAAATATACGCAGAATATAAGCAATGACATTTAAAATGCACTATCTTTATCAGTAGAAGTTTATGCTATTTCAGTAATGTCAGGATGATGAATAGCATATAATTCAGAGAAGAATGGCCCTGGAGCAGATATACAGAATTTACATAGGATGGATTCATCTGGCAATAAATCAAATGAAAATTTCAGTTTTATGGTCTCAACATTTCAAGAAGCTAATCCTAATTTACAATTTATTTGCATGATTGGAGCATTTTGAACCTTTCATTTAACCTCAAATTATGTCATCTTAACCTAAATGACCATCATTTTTGTATTATTAGGAGGTTAAAGTTTTCCATTGCTGAAAGGTATCTTTGAGATTGAGATAAATGCACTTTTCCAAAAGAAACAGTTTGCTATAATTCCACTGTCCTATTTCCCTCCCTATTCATTTAATATTTTTAAACATAGTTCAAACATTTGATGCATTCCTTTGAAAGTGTGCTTAAGTCTTATTTACATATGCACGTCCACTATAATTAATGAAATCCTAAATCCCTAGGGTACTGGGTTACTGTCCTCGTTTTCTTTTACATTTTCCTATAACACTTAGTATAGTTCAGTGGTTTTCAACCCTGGCTGAGCATCAGAATGATCTGTGAAGCTTTTAAATATAGTGAGAGAGGCCAGCAGCTCCATCCTTTCCCACTGGGTCTCAAGCTGAGTCTGAATCTCCTGGGGTGGACCCTGTCATTTTTATTTTGAAAAATCTTCACAGATGATAGTGGGGCTGAATTAATTAAGACTCTTTAGATTATAAATAAAAAAAACTCCTCTTAAGCTATCTTGTAAAAGGAGAATTCATTTTAAGGATACAGAAATCTCTCACAGAAACTGAACAGGGACATGACTAGGCCCCAGAGATGGACTAGAGGCCAGGATCTGTGAGCACAGACGAGTGCCCCACAGGGGGCTTTCTGGCAGTCTGCTCTCTGATCCCTTTTTGTCTCTGCACATCAGCTTCGTTTATCTCTACCCTTGCGGGCAAGCATCCTTGTTTCCCAGCTTCTGAGTTTACATTTTCTCCTTTCAAGAAAGCAGTCATACTGATTCTTGAATCTCTTAGTTCTGATTCTAAATTACTCAGGGGAAGGGTTCATTTGCTGAGTTTGAGTCAGGTTCCAAACCTTAGCCCCTGGCCATATCATACAATCATTATTGCTCCCACCATGGAGGGTGTGAGGGTGAGGGGGGTTGGGACGATGGGAAGCAGCTGGGCGGACAAATCTACAAGGTCCACTGTAAAGCCGTGGTTAGAGTTCAGGATCACCGGATAATTAGCGTAAACAACAGACATTTGCAAACTTACAACAGGTGTCTCACTGGGCTGGGAATGCAAAATTAAGCAGGATAGATGTGGTCCCTACTTACAACATCCAGAAAATATTCTGTTTAATACTTGATGACGTTTTAGAAAATTATATTCAATTATACATTGAGTGACTGAAGAACTAGTGAAACCAGATGCTGAGAAGAGATGTTTTGAGGTTTTGACAGGCTGGGTTCTCTTTGTAAGAATACAGTAATCTTATCCTTTTTTATTCTACTCTCAGTGACGAGCAGATGATGACGACAGTGTGGAGTGTGTGGGTGTGTGTATGAAAGAGAGAGAGAGAGACAGAGACAAAGAGACAGAGAGAGAGACAGAGACAAAGAGACAGAGAGAGAGACAGAGAGAGAAGAGGAGATAAAAGGGAGGGGGAAAGAGGAAAGGGAAAAAGAAGTAATGGGGTTTTATGTGCATTGCTAAATTCTGCAGCTTTCCTAGTACCTCTTTATTTTCTTATTCGTTCTCATGGCAATGTAGGCTCTTTCCTGCATTTTAGTTGCTCGCTCCCCAAGGCTGTGCTTAGTGCCATAAGCTCTAAGGATCCTGAAAGTCAATAACCTTTGTCAGTACCAGTGGCCGCTGATGCCTGGAGATTTAAGAAATTATTGACTTCACACTGTCATCATCTGTTCTTCATTTTGCTGAGTATACACACTGATTCCCTATTGTCCAGACTGTATAATCTAAGACACACCACACTTACTACTTTAGGTGACATTAAAACAATTTTACCTATGGTGCAAAGGTTTTCCTAGGTGTAGAGACTGCCAAATACAAGGCGTAGTGCCTGACGAGTTAGCAAAAAGCAACATTGCTAAATCAGAAAAATTTATTTTTGGTGTGTTCTAAAATTGCCTTTCAGTATAGTCTCATTCCTGAGATTTCAATTTCAGATATCATTTCTATTGGATTTGAACTAATAATTGATTAGACTGGAATTGTGTGTGACATCTTTCTGGGCTATCTTTAATAATCTAAAACACAAACCTCTATGTGTAAACTCTAACTTGGAGCAAGGGATGTGTGTGTGTGTGTGTGTGTGTGTATGTGTGCATTTGTACACACCTGCAAGGGCCTTCACACCAGCCCTTGGTTGATATCATGTTAGTTAAGGTGAACAGGCATTGCCTTTTTAGACTGTGTGTTGGGAGTGAGTGTGAGCAGCATGAAGGTCTTTTATACCACGTCCATGAAAGACTCCTCCTAATTGGTGTGGAAATGACTACCTTTCCCTGTAGTTGGGTGACTCATACTATTAAATTAATGTAGTTTAATATGGTACACACACTGTAATACCTGTAAACATAGATTTGACTTTTGATTATATTTTATTTTCTACTATTTATTTGACCAGAATATTTAGAATTCTATCATAGTAAATGGTTCAAGGAATCCACTCACTTTCCTCCTTTCATATTCAATAGCGGCTACATCAGAGGCAACAGAACATGAAGTTGCACAGGCTCATAATATTCAGATAATTCATGAAGGCATTATCGGTTAAATAAGATCTCAGATCTCAGAAACAAAATAAAGTACTTTAAAAGGTGGTAACTTTTTTTTTTAGGAAGATTAGCCCTGAGCTAACTTCTGCCGCCAATCCTCCTCTTTTTGCTGGGGAAGACTGGCCCTGAGCTAACATCCGTGCCCATCTTCCTCTACTTTATATGTGTGATGTGACCCCTACCACAGCATGGCTTGCCAAGTGGTGCCATGTCCACACCCGGGGTCTGAACCAGCGAACCCCGGGCCGCTGAGAAGTGGAATGTGCGAACTTAACCGCTGCACAACTGGGCCGGCCCAAGAAGGTAACTTTTAAAACTGGAATTTTGAAATTAATGATATTTATCCTGTTGCTAGTTTGAATCAAATTATATGAATATAAATACATAGATATTCATTCTAACCAGTTTAATAATATGGACACATATATTCCAGTAAGCTGTGTTTTATATTGACATGGAACACTTTCAAGAGTAATCATTAAATCATGTAACTAATCATTACAAATTAAATATATTTAAATTTCTTTAATGCATCCATTATTCAATCATTCTGTCAAGGAAGTCCTCTTTTTCCTTTTGTATATATTCCCTTCTCCTCTGCTCACATCCCGATATCCGGTAAGAGACTCTATTAGTCTGCTTGGGCTGCCATAACAAAATACCACAGCTTGGGCAGCTTCAATCACAGCAATTTGTTTCTCACAGTTCTGGAGGCTGGGAAGTCCAAGATCAGGGTGCCAGCCAGGTCGTTTCATTCTGAGGCCTCTTCTCTTGACTTAGGCAGCTACTATCTCCCTGTGTGCTCACATGACCTCTTCTTTGTGTGCTTGTGGAGAGAGAGCAAGTGCGCTCTCTGGTGTGTCTTCTCATAAGGACACTAATCCTACCAGATCAAGGCCCCTGCTTATGACCCCGTGTAACTTAATTCCTTCCTTAGAGGCCTCATCTCCAAATACAGTCACACTGGAGTTAGGTTTCAACATATGAACAGTTTTTTAGGGTGTGGGTAGGAGCTGACCCAAATATTCAGTCCATAACAGGGACCAAGCCCAGGAAAATTGGTAATGACTACACTGCCATTGCTGTTATCTTATTTCAGACTCTTTTTGTTTCTTGCTTGAATAATGGCAAAATCTCTAGTAATCTCCAATCTTATTTCTCCATTCTATCCTTCTGGTAAGTTTGTTGGGTTGATTGTAATATTTAAACTGATGATGCTATGTCTGTGCCTAACAACTTTTATGGCTCTTTAGAATAAAGTATACCTTGCGTGGCATGGCACATAAGGCCCTCTATCATCTCTCTCTTCTTGCTGAACTCTACAGCATAATACATAGAATGCCCCTCATGCTACATATGACTCATTTCTGTTATCTGCAAATAACTCCTCAAAGTACCAGGGTTTTGTTCCTTTGTATTTCCTCTTCCTAGGAGACACTCACTGGAAAACATATCAATAGGGTCTCAGCCCAAGAGCCGCATCCATTAGGAAGTCTTGCTTTTTTCTTGTTCCTATAGAGTTTACCCAGAAAAAACTGCTACCAACCTGAAATAAAATATATGGAAAAAAAGACCCAAAATACCTCTAACAACTTTTAAGCCACAGAAGAAATTATTATTGCAAAAGACCTAGAATAAATGAACAACATAAACATTCTATATTCAGATACATGGAGAATAGTTAAAGTAATGTGTGAGTGAAAATTCGTAGCCTTAAATGCTTATCTTAATAAAGAATAAGCTCACTTTACTCAAAATTATGCAAATTAGTTTGAAAACCTGGTTGGAATGGATGAATCTTTAGGGAAATATAAACTGTCTATGCCAAAAGAGATATAAAATCTAGACAGAACACTTTCCATATTAAAAAAATGAGAGAAAAAGAGAAATACTATTTCTGAAATAATACTGGCTCAAGATGTTTTTAAAGGATCATTCAAAAACAAAAATGAAAACAAAAAAAGAAAGAATATTTAAAGAACATTTCCAAATTCTTTTCATGAATACCAAGGCCTGTGAAGATAGTACCACATAAGAAAATCAGAAACCGAGATAATTTTTTGAATGTTGCTACAAAAATGAAAAGAAAATTAGCGTGCATGAAAGAATGGTAAACATTCAACAAGTCAAGTTTATTCTGTAATGAAAAGATGATCCAGTATTAGGAAATGATCAATCATCTCCATAGGTACCAGCAGTACATTTGATTACATTTAATGAAATTGGAATAAATGGACACATTTAATTATGATACAATATACAGGTGGTCCAATCTAAAAACCACAATTACACTTAATGCAAAACAATGGATATACTCCAGTATGTCAAATGTAAAAATAATGTTTATTTGTCATATCTAAGAAAATAATAGAATTTAGCAAGATGCTGAGTATAACACTAGTGTTAAGAAATCAGTTTTATCCTATATAAACCATAGACAGAAACTATACTTGAAAAGACCTCAATAACAATAACAATATGCTAAATGAAATACCCAATCGTAACATATCTTATCAGTTACGGAATACGGGTGGCTTGTCATGTCATTTTTTATGGGTTATTTCTTTTTCACTTCTAAACATGGAAAAATTCAAATATCTAAAATGAAGTAGAGAGAATAGTATAATGAAATTCTACCTTTCACCTAGCTTTAATAACAATTTAGGACCAATCTTCTTTCATCCAAATGAAAACCCATTCCCCATACTTCGCTAGATTTCTTTTGGGTTAAATCCCAGATATCATACAATTTTATGTAAATATTTCAGTGTGTATTTCTAAAAAATACACAAACAATGTGAGCTAATTATAATATTATTATGTGTAAAATATAGTTAATAATTCTTTAATATCCTCAATGTTCAAATCCTCGTGCTTACACACACACCTCTCTCTCCCTGCCTCCTTTTCTCAATTTATTTATTAGAAAAACAGTTTTGCTTGTCCTGTAGCTCCTATTGTTTGAATTTTGTGGATCATGTCCTGGAGTGTCATATAATATATTCCTATAGATTTGTGAATTAGTGGTTAGATCTAGTGACCTGTACAATTCAAGTTTGTATATTTACCCTTTAGTAAAATACTTCAAAGATCACCATCTTTGTATACTTCCATCAGGAAGCATATATGTCTAGTTGTCTCTTTTTGTAATGTTGGTAGTCACTGATGATCATTGCTTAGATCCATTTTTTTCAGTATCAGCCACAAAATGGGGATATTCCAATTTTGTCAATCCATTCTGATTAGATAGGTGAAGCGCGATCTATTGAATAAAAGAAATACTTGTATTATTGGCTAAATTTTCAATATTTTTTATAGCTTTCATTTTTTGTTGTGATGAAAGATACATCCTTAACTTCGTTTTTCTAAAAAGTCTGTTGTTATTTAGCACTTTGGTACTCTTCTCAGCCATAATTGCTTGACATGCTTTAACAACACACTAAAAAATATTCAACCGAATCATGCAATTTTGCTATTGACTTAGATTGAATTATTCCAGCCTAAGACTCTGAGGCAGAAATTTTTATGCAGGAGGTTTCTTAGGAGGTGTTCTTGGGACCACTAGCTGTGTGGAAGTAGGAGAAGTAGAACTGGGCAGAAAAGATGCTAAATTGTGATGCAAAAAAATACATGGGAGTCAATTATATGAAGAACGCTGGAGCTGGATGATTTTTAGAGTTGTCCTGGAGAAGTGGAAGGGGTCTAGACCTCAGTACCCTGCTGGGACCAATCATTGGATATAGGAAGAATGAAGGCAATGAAGCTATCTGTGGTTGCGGGCAATTCCTGGAGAGGGAATCAGATGTGAGATGTCAGCAGGCAATACTCCTGGCGGCTGAGGGAAGATGGTTCAGGCCTGAAGGGCAGTTTTGGTGGGGCATAACAGCATCTAGTACAGTCTATTCTGTGCTGCTCAGATCCACTTCTTTCATGTAATAAGGTCAGCCTATCTAGATACACCTTCTCTAGGATACAGGGGATGCTTACAAGAAGTAGGCCAGTGGAAAGGACTCAGCTTCCGACAACTGTGTACACGTATGAATTTTCAGCAGGTCTTGAGGATACAACTGATGCTCATTACCTCCTTCATCTATGACTCATTCTAAATTCCCTAACCCTCAGCTAGGACCTCTTCTGGTCCAGGTGACTTATAAGAGGGAGTGACACAGATGTTCACACCTGAGGGGTTTGAGTTCATGTTTACTATGGCCTTTTCAGGCTGGGGCTGCTGCACTTGTCTATTTGCTGCCCCAAATAGGCAGAGTGGGAGTACTAAGAAACACCCCAGTGGATTCCAGGAAGATAAATATATTATTTCCTGCCTCCAGTATGTAATACCATCCCCATCTCCTCTTGAAAATCAAGGTTAATTCACCAGCTACTATGGTGACTCCTTTCCTTGCTTGCTATTCTCTTGGCACAAGGAACCTGAAGTAACCTATCAGCAGCCATCACATAACATGAATCTTGCCATTTTCTGTGGTAGAAACAACCCCTCTCTGGGAACCAGAATCTCTAGACCAACATCACCAAGAATGAAAAGCACAAATTCCCTAAGTAAGTAACTAGGTATGGTAAGCAAGGCCACTTCCACCCCTTGGTTATCCTGTCTGACCCTTGTATTCTCTTTATGGGAGTTATAGCACCATACAATGGTCTTTGAGGATGGAGAGACCTTGTATCTATTATTAATTATAGTATTTTAGATACCCATAAAGGCTTGTCACAAAAATTATAAAAGCAAAATTTTGTTTGCAAAAGTTTGCAAAGTAAGTGATTAAATGTTTATTTGATTCTATTTTTTAAGTCCATATAAATAATTTTCTCAAAAACTTTCTTAACCATATATAGCAACATTCTTGGTATTAAATTAAATTGGTATAAATTATTACCTTTCTGAGTTGTTTTTTCAGGCTTTTGAACCAGAGCAGAAAATTGTTATTAACAATTTGTAATCAACTAAATGGCTTACTTGCTAGTGTTACTGAAATGCTGTATGTCAACAAATTTTTCCCAACCCATTTTATGAAACAGTTTGTGCAGGGAGCATAAAGTATGAAAAATTAAGCAAATATGAATGCAGTTAATATAAACATATATTAAAGATTAACAATTTTATTGTGGAGATGAAATATTGTGCAACTGGATTATAATAATAAAGAAAGGCTCTTTCAGCTATGTACTCCTAATTATTTTACCAGTTAACTCAGTAGGTAGCACTTCACATGTCTAAAATAATTATCTAAGCAAGTGATAAATGTAGAGGATAGATGGTTGTAGTTAAGGTGTGTAGTTCTTTTTTGTAAAATAAATGCCATAAACAGAAATAATTCTTTATGACTACATGGTGTTTTTGAGATTTAAGGGTAAAATAAAATATTGGGAATATAACTATATAAGACTTTCTGTTTTTAAAGACATTTTTCTCCTTGTATATGTCCAAGGAAACATTTTAAATTATTATAATTTGGGTCAGCCAATAAATAATATCCCAAAACATTGAATAAAATGAAATTACTCATCAAAGCATATGATGGAATCATTTTTCAGGTGAGCTGACATGGAAATAGACCACAGAATTACACATGATTTTTCACAATTTAAAAAGCATAAACACATGATAAATTTGGCTAAATACAATTGTCATTCTGGGTATCATGAAATTGTAATGTAACAGGAGACTTCATCACATGTAAAAATGCATTATTTAAGAGAGAGAAAAAAAGCCAACTGAGTCTCATGCCCATTCCGCTGTGAGTAAGTTGGTCACCTTGGTCCACCCTCTGAAACTAAAGTTTATAGGGGACCATATAACATTCCATGTACTTATGTAATTTCTGGAATATATTATAGAGCCACATTGTGTTATAATTACATTTGTAGATGTGAAATTCTTGGTTTTGCTTATTCTACCAATATTTTGGTTTCTTACCCTTTTTATCTTCTTTATACTATTCAACCTACTCTCTTTTGGATTTGGAATGATTTTCCTGTATTAAATGGCTTTAATTTAGTTAGTGTGTTATAATTTATGAAGCAAGAGACTAGAATAAATATAATGATCACTGGAAATTCCACGAGGTAGATACACTGCAGGTAGAAAATTGAGTTGATTCTGTGGCTACTTTCTGTAAACTGTGAGGACCAATAAAACAAGGGTAAGATAATGTACAAGAACTTATGATTTAGTACCAAATCAACTGTGGGTCTTGATGGAGGAGGTACAAGCAAGGAATTTGAACACGTTACTGTGCCAGAATTTTCTTCTTGGTGCTTCATTAGTTATAAAGGTGTCTATATATAACATAATAGCTGCAGTTTAGCAATATTCCTACATAGCTAACCCATTACATATCCAAATTGCCATTTTAGCAATATTTTCACAGGACGTAATTTATAGTTTGACTATTTCATGATATAATGCACTCATATTTTTTTACAGAAACAGAACATTTCTAACTGCAAGCATACGAAGTCCCTTTTATTGCTTTAAACAATCAAAGAAAATTTTGTTTTATTTCCCTCATTGGACATCCTCCAATGTCCTTAACTTTGACACGCTTCCAATGTTCTTGGCATGCTGAGAACACTAAAGCCAAGCTTTTTATCACTGACATGTATCTTGGGTTCGTGTGACTCAAAAAAAAATTTTCCTTTGAAATCAAAATGTCACAATAAGATTGGTTAAAATTACAAGATTTTTATTTTAAGGCAGCTCATTTTCATCAAAACCTTCGGCCATCATTTTTCATTTTACTTTTTCTGGGTTCGCTCTACTGAAATATAATAGAAATCTTGACATTTATCTGTACAGATTTCAAATGCACCTATATTATAGTTCTGTGAAAAAATTATTCCCTTTCAGAGGCTTAAGCTTTTTACACTTTTCACTTTCTTAATTTTTTTAAAAAAATTTTATGAAGTGCCCTTTTTTCAGTGTCAGTAGAGCAAATATTTTCTCCCATTCAGTGAATTGTCTGTACACTTCATTGATAGTATGCTTTGAAGTGTAAAAGTTTTTAATTTTGATAAAGTCCTATTTAACTGTTTTTTTCTCTTGTAGCTTTTGCTTTTCATATCATATCTTAGAATGTCATATTACTGCTGGATTCAAAGTCATCAAAATCTACTCCTACGTTTTCTTCTTTGAGTTTTATAATTTTAGCATTTACAGTTAGGTCTCTGATCCTTTTTGAGTTAATATTTATATATCGAGTGAGGTAGGGGACCATCTTCATTCTTCTGCATGTGGATATCCAGTTGTCACAGAACCATTTGTTGAAAACAATATTCTTTACTCATTGAATGGTCTTGGCATCCTTCTTGAATCTATTGACCATAAGTATGAAGGATCTTTTTTAAATATTAGCTCTGAGCTAACATCTGCTGCCGATATTGCTCTTTTCTTCTCTTCTCCCCAAATCCCAGTAGGTAGTTGTATATATTCTAGTTGTAGCTTTTTCTAGTTGAGCTATGTGGTGCGCTGCCTCAGCACGGCTTGATGAGTGGTTCTCGTTCCACACCCAGGATCCGAACTGGGAAAACCCTGGGCTACCAAAGCAGAGCCCATGAACTTAACCACTCTGCCATGGGGCTGGCCCCAATATGAAAGTTTTTCCTTTTGGTTTCTCAATTCTATTCCATCAACCTGTATGTCTATCCTTAGGCCAGTACCACATAGTATTGATTGCTGTAACTTTGTAGTAAGTTTTGAAAATGGAAAGTGAATTCACCAACCTTTTTCTTCTTTTTCAAGACTTTTGGCGTTTTTCTGAGTCACACATTGCTGTTTATTTGCATATGTTGTAATCCATTTTCTTGATGACTGGACACTTTGGATAATATATTGAAGCAGCTCTGGACACTGATTCCCCTCCCCCCTCCTCGGGGCTGGTTGTTTGCTTGTTTATTTGTTTAGTGACTAGCTGGGCTATTTTGGTGACATCTATTTCCCCTGCAGTGCACAGTCTTTGATGTTATTCCTCAGGGGTGCAGTCTTCAGGAGACACAGTCATTCCAGGATGACAGTGTTTTAGTAGGACTCTCTTTGTCTCTTTTCCTGATTAAACACAGCTCTTAGACTCCACTACTGCTCTAGTGTTTTTGACAATGCCCTAGAATGTAAATTGCTCCATAGTCTGATCTAATTAAATTCAAGCCCCGTTACAGGGGTAGTTTTGGAGGCCAATGTGTGAGGTTTGCGCTGATGCCAGGAAAGTTCTTCTTAGTTATCTGTATGGTCTGCTTTTCTCTGATAAACTAGGGCTTACTTATTACTCTTGTGATGCCACTAGGCTTCTCTTAATTACTTAATACCAAAACCTTCATTATTTTGAGAGCAACATTATCCTGGAAGTTTGCCGCACTCTGTTTCAAATAAAGTCAGTTCCACTGGGGATAACGTCACAGCTCTCTCTTCTTAAGGCCTGCCTCTCCTCTGAGCAAATCTCTGAGCCATGGCTCCAGGTCTGGGGGTGGAAGAGTGGCCTATTTTCTTCTGAGTGACACTCCTGCTTTAAAAGTAGAATACTGGGCAGAGGCAGTAGCCTCTGGTCTTTTCAGCTTGTGTCTCCTGTCATAGAACTATCACTTTAAGAATGAGCTTGGGTGAGAGTAGATTGGGGCCCAGTTTTTCTCACATGTCATACCTGAGGTTGATCCTGTACCCTATGAGTGGGGACTGGGTAGGAGAAGAAAGCCTCTGGCATCTTGGCCACACTCACCTGGGATTTAGTTTTTGCAACTCATAGCTGGCAGAGATGAGAAATCTTGGCAGCCTGTTCCTCCAAGAAAGATACTATAACACATGATTGGGAACTGGAGGGAGAGAGACTCTTGTATTCTTGGCTGTAGCCATCTTAAATGGAGTTTCCAACATGCAGAGTTGAGAGGGGAAGGAAGAAATGGGTCATAGTTCAAATATCATACACTTTCACCGTTCTTATTGAATTCGAATAGATTTTTAAAAAATAAATGTTTGTTATTTGCCATATGCCCTTAGGACAATTTCCAAAAACTTCATTTTTTAAAAAATATTTTCTACCAGTTATGCTTGTTTTGTTACGGAATGTGTTCATGGAGCTCTCACATTACCATTTCAGAAGTAGAATTCCCCCTTAATTGCTTACGTAATTGTTTTCATAGGATCCTAGGGAGATTCTTTCTCCCTGAGGAATCAGATTGACAGGGCTTTGTAGCAGCTTTTTTTGCCACTTAGCACTTTTCTCCACTAACATTCTTAGTTCTTTCCCAATGCCTGGAGTTAACAGATAATGTAATATTTAAAAATATATATAAATTAGCAAGAACAAAATAAATCATTAAAAAAACCTAGGAGTCAAGAGTGACATCAGCATCATGGTGGAGTTAGCTCTTCCTATAAACTATCTCCTCCAAGATACAATGAGAAGGACATTCATTAATGAACAGAGGACATCCACACAACACAACAGACATCTGAAAGATCTACACAGCCATACATCTGAAGGTGGGGGTGGTGGACCCCCCTAGGGAGGCAGTGGAAGGAGTAAGCAGATCTCCTCTCTCTCCCCAGCAGCAACAATCTAGGGCTTGGCCAGTGCATGACTTTGCAAGGAGAAGGGGAAAAAGGCAGCCCTCTGTGGGAACACTTTCACTCTTGGAATTGTCTCCCAGCCCACAGGAGCACTCCACACTGAGGCAACTAAGCCACCGTGGGAGCACCCTCCTCAAGCTGAGCAGCCCAGGCAGACAGCCAGTGACTGCAGAGTAGGAGCATGGGTGGGAAAGAAGGTGCTCCCTTCCCCTTGATCCTGCCTGATGCATCAGCTCGGCCAGTCAGCCAGTGCAAGGGATCCCCCCAGAAGGCCTGCACCTGTGTATGTGAAGCAGTGGCAGCTAGATGCAGAGAGCATTACTGGCATAACTTCCAATGGACAGGTACAACTGCTGGGGGTCATGGCAGGCTTGGAAAACACAGTTCCGATCCCCTCCACCCCAGTGGTGGTAGGTGGAATCTGCAATGAGATGCTACCACTCTGCAATGACAAAAGCCCAACCCATCAAACAGCATGAAGAAAGATATTAACACTTGAGAACAGAAGGAAGAAGATAAGTACCCAGAAGCCAATCCTGAAGTCACAGAAATTTACAGTCAAAAGGACAGAGAATTCAAACTAGTCATCATAAAGAAACTCAATGAGTTACAAGAAAACTCAGAAAGACAGTTCAATAAATTCAGGAATAAAATTAATGAGCAGAGGGAATTACTCACAAAAGAGAATGAAACTATAAAAAAATCAAAATGTTAGAGATGAAAAACACAATAAATGAGACAAAGAAAAATCTGGAATCCTTAAAAAACAGAGCTGATGTTATGGAGGAAATAATTAGTAATTTAGAGGACAGAAATATAGAAATGCTTGAGATGAAGGAGAAGAGAGAACTAAGACTAAGAAGAAATGAAGAAATTCTCCAAGAAATATCTGAATCAATTAGGAAATGCAACATAAGGATTATAGATATTCCAGAGGGAGAAGTGGGGGAGAAAGGAGCAGAGATCTTGTTCAAAGAAATAGTAGCTAAGAACTTCCCAAACTTGGGGAAGGAGCTGGAATTACATGGAAATGAAGCTAATAGAACTCCTAATTACATCAATGTAAAAAGACCTCCACAGATTAGTGGATACCAAGGGAAAGGAGGGGTGGGGGGTAGGCGCAAAGTGTGAAGTGGTGCACCTACAACACGACTGACAAACATTAATGTACAACTGAAATTTCACAAGATTGTAACCTATCATTAACTCAATAAAAAAAAAGACCTTCTCCAAGGTGTATATTAGTAAAACTGACAAAAGTCAATGACAAAGAAAAAATATTAAAGGCAGAAGAAAATAACCTACAAAGGAACCCCTATCAGGCTTTCATTGGATTTCTCAGCAGAAACCTTACAGGCTAAGGGAGAGTGGAATGACATATTCAAAATTCTGAAAGACAAAAACCTTCAGCTAAGAATACTCTAACCAGTAAAACTATCCTTCAGGTACAATGGAGAAAGGAAAATATTCTCAGATAAACAAAAGCTGAGGGAGATGAGCACTAGAAGACACCCCTTATAAGAAATGATCAAGAAGGCCCTCATACCTGAAAAAAAGAGAAAAGTTCACAAAGCGTTGAGCAAAGAGATAAATGGGCAGACAAAATCAGAATATTGCAGCTCTCTGTAAGAACCGGTTAGCAAACACTTAATTATAACAGTAAACATTAAGGGAAGGAAAGCATCAAAAATAACTATAATCTGTTTATTTTAATCACAAACACACAACACAAAATGGAATATGTTGTGACAGCAATAACTTAGAGAAGAGGAAAAGGATGGGACATGAGTAGACTAAGGAGATAAGACACTATCAGAAAATGGGCTATCTCATCATCTGATAAAAATCAGAGCAGAAACAAATGAAATAGAGACTAAAAAAAAAAAACAGTAGAAAGGATTAATGAAACTAAGAGCTGGCTCTTTGACAAGATATAAAAAATTGACAAACCCTTAGCCAGACTCACCAGGAAAAATAGAGAGAAGGTTCAAATAAATAAAATTAGAAAGAAAAGAGAGGACATTACAACAGATATTGCACAAATACAAAGGATTATAAGAGAATACTATGAAAAACTATATGCCCACAAATTGGATAACCTAGAAAAAAGGGATAAATTCTTAGACTCATACAACTTCCCAAAACTGAATCAGGAAGAAATAGAGAATCTGAATAGACCAATCACAAGTGAAGAGACTGAAATTGTAATAAAAAACCTTCCAAAAAACAAAGTCCAGGACCAGACATCTTCTCTGGAGAATTCTACCAAACATTCAAGGAAGATTTAATACCTATCCTTCTCAAATTATTCTAAAACATT
Source organism: Equus quagga (assembly GCF_021613505.1). NCBI lineage: Eukaryota > Metazoa > Chordata > Mammalia > Perissodactyla > Equidae > Equus > Equus quagga. Next base: position 738,895 of record NW_025798762.1, read on the forward strand.
GAAGAAGACAGAACACTTCCTAACTCATTCTATGAGGCCAACATTACTCTGATACAAAAATCAGACAAGGACAACACAAATAAGGAAAATTACAGGGTAGTATCCCTGATGAACAGGGATGCAAAAATCCTCAGCAAAATATTGACAAGCCGAATATAGTAATACATTAAAAGGATCATACACCACGATCAAGTGAGATTTATTCCAGGGATGCAGGGATGGTTTAACATCTGCAAGTCAATCAATGTGATACACCACATTAACAAAATGAGGAATAAGAATCACATGATCGTCTCAATAGACACAGAGAAAGCAACTGACAAGAGCCAGCATCCATTTATGATAAAACCTCACAATAAAATGGATATAGAAGGAATGTACCTCAACATAATAAAGGCCATATATGACAAACCCTCAGCCACCATCATACTTAATGGTGAAAGACTGAAAGCCATCCATCTGAGAATAGAGACAAGATAAGGGTGCCCACTCTCACCACTGCTATTCAACATAGTATTGGAGGTTTTGGCCAGATCAATTAGGCAAGAAAAATAATCCAATTTGGAAAGGAAGAAATGAAACTCTCATTGTTTGCAGATGACATGATTCTATGTATAGAAAACCCTAAAGAATCCACCTGAAAACTATTAAAATTAATCAACTACAGCAGAGCTGCAGGGTACAAGATAAACTTACAAAAATCAGATGCATTTTTATACACTAACCATGAACTAGCAGAAAGAGAAATAAAGAACACGATCCCATTTACAATTGTGACAAAAAGAATAAAATATCTAGGAATAAACTTAACCAAAGAGATGAAAGACTTGTATACTGAAAACTGTAAGACATTTTCAAAAGAAACTGAAGAAGACATAAAGAAATGGAAAGATATTTCATGCTCATGGGTCAGAAGAATCAACATAGTTAAAATGACCATACTACCTAAAGCAATCTACAGATTCAATACAATACAAGTCAGAATCCCGATGACATTCTTCATGGAAACAGAACCAAGAATCCTAAAATTTGTGTGGACTAACAAAAGACCCCACATAGCCAAAGTAATCAGAAAAAGGAAAAAAGAATAAAGCTGGAGGCATCACAATCCCTGAATTCAAAATACACTACAAAGGTATAGTAATCAAAACAGCATGGTTGTGGCACAGAAACAGACACACAGATCAATGGAACACAAGTGAAAGCCCAGAAACAAATCATCCATCTATGGACAGTTAATCTTTGACAAAGGAGGCAAGAACATACAATAGAGTAAGGAAAATCTCTTCAATAAATGGTGTTGGGAAAACTGGACAGCCATATGCAGAAGAATGAGAGTAGATGATTATCTTACACCATACACAAAAATTAACTCTAAATGGATTAAAAACTTGAATGTAAGAGCTGAAACCATAAAACTCCTCGAAGAAAATATAGGCAGTAGACTATTTGACATTCATCTTAGCAGCATCTTTTCAAATACCGTGTCTACTCGGGCAAGGGAAGCAAAAGAAAAAGTTAACAAATGGGACTACATCAGACTAAAAAGCTTCTGCAAAGCAAAGGAAACCATGAACAAAATGAAAAGACAATCAACCAACTGGGAGAAAATATTTCCAAATCACTTATCCGACAAAGGGTTGATCTCCAAAATATATAAAGAACTCATATAATTCAATAACAAAAAAAAACCTGATCAAAAAATGGACAGAGGATATGAATACATATTTTCCCAAAGAAGATATACAGATGGCCAACAGACACATGAAATGATGTACAGCACTACTAATTATTAGGGAAATGCAAATCAAAACTACAATGAGATATCACCTTACACCTGTTAGAATGGCTATAATCACCAAGACAAAAAAATTACAAATGTTGGAGAGGATGTGATGAAAGGTAACCCTCATATATTGCTGGTGGGAATGCAAACTGGTGCAGCCACTATGGAGAACGGTATGGAGATTTCTCTAAAAGTTAAAAATAGAAATACCATATGATTCAGCTATTCCACTACTGGGTATTTATCCAAAGAATTTGAAACCAATGATCCAAAGAGACATATGCACTCCTATGTTCATTACAGCATTTTTCACAATAGCCAAGATGTGGAAGCAACACAAATTCTCTTCTATGGATGAATGGATAAAGAAGATGTGGTATATATATACAATGAAATACTACTCAGCCATAAAAAAAGACAAAATTGTCCCATTTGCAACAACATGTATGGTCCTTGAGGGCATTATGTTAAATGAAATAAGCCAGATAGAGAAAGACAAATACTGCATGATTTCACTCACATGTGGAAGATTATAAATACATGGATAAAGAGAACAGATTAGTGGTTACCAGAAAGGAAGGCAGTTTAGGGGTGTGGGTGAAAGGGGTAAAGGGGTATATATGTATGGTGATGGACAAGAATTAGACTACTGGTGGTGAGTGTGATTAAGTCTATTCGGAAATTGATATATAATAATGTACACCCAAAATTACACAATGTTATAAGCCATTATGATCTCAATAAAATTACTGGAAGAAAAATTGTTCTCTGGGGTGGCCCTGTGGCTGAGTCATTAAGTTTGTGCACTCCACTCCGGTGGCCTGGGGTTTGTTGATTTAGATCCTGGGCAAGGACCTACACACCACTCATGAAACCATGCTGTGGTGGCATCCCACATACGAGAACTAGAATGACTTACAAAAAAAAAAAGAGGAAGATTGGCAACAGATGTTAGCTCAGGGCCAATTTTTCTTACACACACACAAAAAATTCTAGCGTTAAAAAAAAATTGTTCTCTTTGAGATCAGCTGCTTATGCACAAATCTTACCATTTATCAGTTGATTTTAAAACAATTAAAATGCTGCTTTTTAGATGGAGATAATAAAATACCTTATCTCACTCAGAAGATATGAGAAATATTTTAAACATATGAATTCATAAATATTTTCTAATATGGAAAGAAAAACCACTTAGCCCTATATTTCATTCTATTTTATGCATACAGTTTTATGAATATTTTAATGGATGATCTAGAAAATTAATAATCAAGCTCTTTAGTTTTTAATGTCAGAAGCAGAATCAAATAATTTCCTCTTTACATTGTCAGTATATACTCACAACTACCAAATATAGTGGTGTTTTCTCAGTGTTTATTTCAGATTGGATTCCTGGGAAATAGACTCTGAAATGGAAATTTGTGTACTCTACTTTTCTGGGTTGTTCTCTGCGGAGCAATGGTTAGAGAGTGAGGAAGGCAAGACTGGGCAGAGGGAGAAGTTGAATTGCTATGCAATTGCTATAGAGGCCTCAGCCAATTGTGTTAGACGATCTGAAGCTAGAGTCAAAGTTTGCACTCACTCATAAGCAAGTCATTGGATGTGAGATGCCTTTGGAGAAGGGACATAACCTTGGGCAAGGTAACTCTCTTTGGCCAAGGACAATCCCTGGGGAGGCACTTAGGTGTGAGCCACATGTAGGCAACCCTCTCAGCAGCTGGGGGAATTAGTGCCTTGATGCTAAGAGCTGGGCAGCATACGGCAGCATCTGCTCTTGACCGTCTTTGTACTGCTCAGATCTATATATTAACTTCAATCCATCTGGGAACACTCCTCCATTATTCTGGTTGGTTTCTTTTCCTAGGGAAACTTATGAACAGATTACTGGGAGTAACTACAGCCCTTGTCAGTACCATGTGGTTTATGGGTCATGGTGACACTCATCATTGTCTTCCTCTACTACCTTCTATAAGCTAACACCTCTTCTGGTCTAACATGTCTTACTTGATGGTGTAATGCATATCCTCATCCTTGAAAGTTCTGAGCAGTCATACACTTGTGTTGTGTTAATATCCTCTAGTGAAAACTCTACATGTGGAAAGTATCTGCCACTGAGAATACCTCTTGGTTGAGTTTGTGGTAGCCCATTGCCATCCTCCAGGATCCATCTGGGTTTTACTGGAGACAGATGCATGAACTCAATGGGGGAGAAAATGGGGACCAACACCACTGCATCCTTTTAGCTCTTTAAGAGTTGCATTGATTTCTGCTATTTCCCCCAGGTAGTCATATTGTTTTTGGTTTGCTAACTTGACAGGGGCAGTTTCACAAGCTGCATATTGGCCTTCTGCACTATAATAGAACTTCCCCCACAGGCCAGGTTTCAATGTGAGTGTTCTGCCAAGCACCAAGTATATCTATTGCAATCACACATTTGTGAATTGATTACATGGCCACTGGGTGTGTCTATGCACCCTGTGGTTACACTCTGGTACTGATCAGAGTCAGAATTACATTTATTACATGTTCCCCATTGTAACTGAAAGTTTGGGTCCCTGGGTGTTCATGTCAGCTTGGACCCAATGTCCAGCAGTCCTCAACATCTTTAGGTATTACTCTTAGTACACTTACCCCTTGAAGAAGATTGGAGAAATATCTACCAAATATACTTTTTATAGTTTTATAGGATTTCTCCTACTGCGCTCTTGGAAGTTAGCTCAGATACAGAAATTAGGCAAGGAATCAGGACTTTTTATTTTGGTGGTTGCTCTGACCCTTCTGATCATCCTTTCCTGCATTTCTTTTGGTTGTAAAGAGTGAGAAATATACTTGTTGGCTTCTATTTATATTGCCTCTAGAGATGCCATGTTCTCTTAACTGTCTCCATAAGCTCTGGACCAGTCATGTCCCTGCTTCCTTGTTGCCATTCAAACCTTGCTGCTATTTTGGAAATTACACCCACCTTGTTTCTGTCTGTTAAGCGCTGCCACCTGATCTCTGTTATTTCAGGATTCTATCCTCCCCATTGCTTTCAAGCACAGCAGTTATTAGGTAGGTAACACATCACATAGACTCATCACTTGTCCAAAAATGCAGCTCCCACTAACCTTCTTGAGAGTACTAGTGCCCCTCTCACCAGCACACTCTTGCTTGATAAACGGAGTATTCTTTTGACTTTCTCGAACATGACTGTCTTGTAGGCTTTCCAGTCTTGTGTAGTTTATCCTCTTCTCTGAGTCTTTTCATCACTTCTTCTACCATCTCCAATAAACATCCTGCATTTCTACTTCACTTAATGTGGACCATCACTTTCTCCAAGTTTTCAAGATCCTTCCTAGTAGCATGCCAGCACCATTTACCAGGCTCTTTTTCAGAGTGTTTAATCTTTTATTATGCAAAAGTGCTGCCATATCAATAGACTCTTCTTTATCTGGCTTATAGAGCTTTATGGTCTATACTCTTTTATCCAGCACTCTCGGGATGCAGTCCCCCTACTGCCTTCCTTTGGTGCCTGCTGGCTGGATCCTGTAGCACCTTCAAAACATCAAAACGTAACCCCTTTCCTCCCGTAGGAGGTCTAACACTTCCCTGGCTTGGTTAATTTGTGGTTTGATCCTCTTCTTTCTGTGGTGACCAGGAGAAGAAGATTGGAGGAGATTCTGAAAAGGTGTAGAATTGGAGATGAGATCTTTTTCTCTGCTGCTTCAGAAGTCCTCTAGCTTTCACACTTTGCTCTATATTGACGATTATTCATCCTTCGCCATCCCTTGACTTCCTTCACAGCCTCCACTACACTCAGTAGTCACTATCTTCTGACAACATTAATTGTATTATAGAAAGAAAATTAGTAGTTCAAGCATTTAAAGTTTTAGCCGGTCCCTCATACAGCTAAGACATAGGCAGATGACAAGAGCTAAAGGGCCGAAACAGTTGTATATCCAATCTAAAACTTGATTACTACTGGTACAATTTGAATGTCAATTGAATTTACCTTAATTAGAAGTGATCAGTTATTTATTTCACTGAAATAGACATTTATCTTAGATATGGTATTGCCTTTTGGGGCTATAGTGCTTCAGCTAGTAGCACCATTTGGGTTACTTTAACAGAATACCATAGACTGAGTAGACTATAAACAACAGAAATTTATTTTTCACAGTTCTAAAGTCTGGGTAGTCTAAGATCAGGGCACAGGAAGTTTCGATGTCTGGTGGAGGCTGTCCTCTTGGTTCATAGATGGCAGTCTTTTTTTTTTTTTGAGGAAGATTAGCCCTGAGCTATCTACTGCCACTCCTCTTCTTTTTGCTGAGGAAGACTGGCCCTCAGCTAACATCAATGCCCATCTTCTTCTACTTTATACGTAGGACACCTGCCACAGCGTGGCTTTTGCCAAGTGGTGTCATGTCCGCACCTGGGATCCGAACAGGCGAACCCCGGGCCGCTGAGAAGCAGAACGTGTGAACTTAACCGCTGCGCCACTGGGCCAGCCCTGATGGCAGTCTTTTTGGTGTGTCGTTACATGGTAGAAGGGGCAAGGAAGCTCTCTGGGATCTCTTTTATAAGGGCACTAATCCTATTCATGTGGGCTCTGCCCTCATGACCCAATCACCTCCAAAATCTCTACCTCCAAATACCAACACGTTGGAGATTAGGTTTCAATGTATGAATTTTAGGGGGACACAGACATTCAGTCTATAGCAAGCAGAGAAACGTGTATGGGTGCTGAGTTGTGAAAGGGGTAGACTGTAACATCTAGTGTGTATTGGCTCTCCTTCCCACGTTGGCACTTGTATCCTCTTTTTCACTGGGGGTGGAAGCTTGCAAATTATGCTTTCCAGAGTTGCTTATCACCTGACTTCCTGTTAGCTTTTGCCAGTGAGAAAGTCTAGATGAGAGATTGAAAGGCAGAAAGAAGGCAGGAGCTATTTATATTCTGCTTCTATCAGTGATTGCCAGCAATAGCAGCAGGTGACTGAAAATAGATCCATGTTCCCTCAGGATCAGGGGCAATTTCAACTCCCTCAACAAGATTGAGGACTTCTGAATTGGCAGCAGTCCAGTTTTAAATGCAGTAGGAGCAAAGACATCGCTTCTAGCATTTCAGTGACACACGCAAGCTCATAGCTTCCAGCACAAAGGAGGAAGCAGATTTTAGATCTCTTTTTCCCTTTTCCTCCTCCAGTCCTTTATGCATTTTCTTTCCCCTTTTTCCTTTTACTCCTTCAGTCCCTTATCCAGTTCCTTGCATCAAGTGTCTCTTCCTTGACATATCTAGAAAGATTTATCTTTTCTTGATAGGATACTAACCAATTCAACAAGAAAGCATTAATCCAGAGCAGGAAGCACACGGAACATGCTAACACATATGGAGACTGTGTGCACATTGCAAAAAGGCAACTAATCTAGGTGAATGAGTTGCAAAAAACAAACATGATCTTTGGGTAGAATTAAAAGGAATGCCCTTTTCTCCAGAGAAACATGTTTATTGCATGGAGCCTCGGTTGGATTTCCTCCTGCTCCCCTACTCAGATATTTTAATGGTATTAACTACACAAAATAATCTGATGATCCTAAATAAAAAAAAATCTGTAAATCTGGCGTCTATTCTCTTGGTGTTAATTTTTGATGGCCTAGCCCCTTGGTTTTAGTGATCCACTTTCTCGGGGACCAGGAAACAAAGCCTTGATTTTAATGAGCCATTCTCTAAGGGGCAAGGATGAGGGTAGGAGGTTATATAGGAGAATCTCACGTAAAACAGACAGGGAAAATATAGATTCAGAGAAAATAAAAATAAATTCACCTATACAAAAAAAGTCAGGAGAGGAGAAAAAAGGTGTACAAAGCAGACTGAACAACAAAATAATAAAAACAATGTACAAGGTAGATTGAATAAAAAACACAAAATACAATGTTAGAAATTAATGCAAATATGGCCATCAACACTTGATATAAATGGACTAACCCTCCAAATAGAAGGTAAAAATTGCCAAATTGATTGAGAAAGAAAACAAAGTTTTGCATAATTTACTAAAATCATACCTAGAGTATTGTATAGACAGAGAAAAATTGAAAGTCAAAGATTAGGAAAAAAATACAAGAAAAAGATAAAAAGAAGTTTATATACCTATAGATTTTTTGGAAAGAAAAAATATTGCTAGAAATTAAAAAAGTTCAGTCTATGTTTTTGAAAGATTCAAATATCCAAGAATATATAACAACCATAAAGTAGTATGCACTTAATAATATAGCCTGAAAATTTGCAAAGCAAAAATCCACAGAATTAAACAGAAGAAATTACCAACTTCTCAGAAGAGATGTTTTAACACACTTCTCTCACTAGTTTATGCATTATTCAGACTCAAAATCAATGAGTATAAAAAAATTAAGAAAACCATGAAAATAATCCATTATATGCATGTTATGCCATATATCTATCTCTATATCTCTGTATCTACATCTACACTGACCTACCATGTCTGTCTGTCTGTCTGTCTATCTATCAATCTATCCATCTATCTATACATCTAATGATCCATCTTTATCACTGTACCCTAGAAGTGGAGAATATATATTCGTTCCAGACAAACATGTAACATTTAAAAATTGACTATCTAGGGGCTGGCCCGGAGGCATAGTGGTTGGATTTGTGCACTCCACGTCAGCAGCTCGGGGCTCACAGGTTCAGATCCTGGGCACAGGCCTGGCACTGCTCGTCAAGCCATGCTGTGGAGGCACCCCACATAAAATAGAGGAAGATTGGCACAAATGTTGGCTCAGGGACAGTCTTCCTCAAGCAAAGAGAGGAAGATTGGCAATGGATGTTAGCTCAGGGCCAATCTTCACACACACACACACACAAACGAAAATGACTATCTATTGGGCCCTAAAACACTCTCAAAAAATTTGAGACCAATTTGGTGGCCACAATGCAATTAAGTTACAATTAAATAATAAAAAAGATAACTAAAAATCCCAAGCTTGGAAAGGTAAATCCACCTTTCTTTATTACACGTGCCAAATAATAAATTGTGATGAAAATTAGAAATAATTAGTACTGAATAATAATGAAAATACTTTTATCAGGATTTGTGGTCTACAGAAAAAGGAATATTTAAAGAGAAAGTACAATGTCAAATGCTGACATTAGAAAAGAAGAAAAGCAGGAAATGGATTAGTTAATCATAAATTCTCCGATACCCACACAAAAACAAATCTGAATAAAGAACTGGCCTAACCAGAACCCACCCTCCAGTTATAACAATTATGTAACTAAAACTCTCTTTATACAATTTATGATAAATACAAGAATCCAAAGGAATCATTCTTTTTCTCCATCTCATTATTTCAAATAGAAAAGATTTAGAAAATAGAATATTAAAAATAGATATTTTACTGATATAACTTCTTTCTTCATTTACTGCATGTTTTTTATAATTTAAAAAATGTTATTTTTGCAGGGAAAGAGAATGACCTAGAGTTCAGCACTCAGCTTTTCCTCCAGGTAGCTGAAGTAAAAAGTTTCTTTTGAAGCTAAGATATTTAACAAACAGGAGACGAAGTATGAGACTAAAATCTGCTATTCTTACCTGAACCACTTATAAGAAGTTATCTTTAAAAGCAAGCATGGTTAAATATGATTCTTTTTCTGCTGAATCACTTATAAAATTTAAGATATTCGTTAAAAATATTTATCTTGTCTTGAAGTCAATGAATCAATGAAGAAAAGATAATTTTCATCCATATAAAGACAAGTTATAGTCTCTTCTTCATTCACACATGAAGTATGATAATATAAAAATCTATTTTTTCTCTGAGATCTTCTCAAGCTTGGTTAGACTATTTAATTTACAAAGTGATGGGAATATAATTTTATTATAACAAAATTTATAACCTTAGTGAGGAAGAATTTTTCATTCCCAATAGACAAATAGACATGCATTTGTTAATGTCAAAGATAGACTTAAAGGAAATTAAGTAAGGTAAGTCTTTTGAATTTGTGTTGTTTTCATAAGCAGTAGATTAAATGGAAAAATGAAGTCTGTATTGTTTCTGATCTATCAGTTCTATGGCAAGTAGAATATGAAGACAATTGCAGTCAGTATGTATATATAACATAAAGTATTGTCGATGAATATAATCCATAACCAATCTATAAATGAAAATTTGGGAGAGTTTATTCTGAGCAGAAATCTGAGGACCATGGCCCAGGGCCTTTCTTCCCAAAGGAAGAAAGGGCACCGAAGAAGTGGGGTGCACAGAGTGGTTATATACCCCCAAACAGGATGTTTCACATATGATTGAAATGTCCCTTTTACAATAGTCATGAGACTGCTCTGTCGGCACAGTGATTGAAGTACACAGCAGGTAGGTCTGCAGTCTCAGTGAACACACCAGGGTGGCAGGTCTGCTGTCTGGAGCTGAGTGGTCACAGGTGAGCTCAGCAATCAGTTTCTAGCCTAAAGAAAGATGCTTAATCCTTAAGGAAATGCCAATGTTGGGAGGGGGAGGGAAGTTGCACCTTTATCTCAAGGGCCTTTGTTCTTGCCATAGGGAATATCTAAAGCAGATATACAATGCCTGCTCAACAGCCACAGTCAGGCCCTTTTGGAAAAAACAAAGTCAGGCCGAATTAGGTTTATACCAAATGTCTCCCTCATATTCTCCAATATATCCTATTGCTTGCCATTTTTATTTGTCAGTAGCTAGCCTCCAAAGAAGGCCTCTAATGATTCTAACTTCTGTCATTACACCTCCTTGTGTAGTCTCTGCCCAAGTTTTATCAGGGTTGTTCTGTGTGACCAATAGAATACAGAAACAGTGATGGTATGTCACTTTCAAGATTAGGTTATAAAAGATATCATTACTTTCTTCTTTCTCTCTGCACTTGTTCTGGAGAATGCCAGCTCATGAAGAGCTTTATGGAATGACTCACACTGTGAGGAACCGCAGCTTCCTGCCAAAACCACATGAATGTGCTCGGAATGGATCCTTTAGCACAGTGATGTCTTTAGAGACCATATCCCTGGCTGACAGCTTGACTGCAACCTCATAAGAGATGCTGAGTCTGAGCAACCCAGGAAAGCATGATCCTTAATTCCTGCACCTCAAACACTATGTAAGGTAATAAGTATTTGTTGTTTTAATCAACTAAATTTGGAGGCAATTTTTGCCCAACAATAAAAACCAAAGCAGATTTAGTATGAGAAGTTGAGTCTTGCCATAACAAAAACCTAAAATATGGGAGTGATTTGGAATCAGGGAGTGAGTGGAATTTGGAAAAGCTGTAAGGATTTTGAGAAGCCTATTAAAGCATTAAATTCCTTGAACATGCTGTTTATAGAATTTTGAACTCTGAGGAGGCTGCTGGTGAGATCTTAAAGTGAAGAAAAATATTTCTGGATATTAGAAGAAAGAGGATCTTTGTTATGTAGTGGCAATAAAATTTATCAACCTCATTGCCTGTAGTGATGTGCAAATTAGGCAATGTGCCCAATGAGTTAGGTTACATAGCTAAGGAAACTTATAACTACAGACTTGAAAATGCCACCTGCTCTCTTCTTGCTGATTATAGTAAAATGCAAGAGGAGAAAGATGAGCTAATGAAAATATTATTAAATAAAAAAAGCTGGGACTTGCTGATTTTGAAGATCACCAACCTATTCAGATGGTAAAGAAAGCTAAGATTAAGAAATGGTTTCCAAGCAAAGATCAAATCCAAGGAACTTTTAGGAAAGCATGGTCTAAAGATGAAACCAAAAGTATGATTGTAAAATAATTTTTTGAGGTCCAGCTCATACAAAAGGCCCTGTAAATAATTAAGGGTGTTCCTTAGATTTCATCAATCACACAATAGGTCTTCTAGGAAGTTTAAGGTCATCATTCCTCAGCCATCTCAGCAGAAGCCCAAAGAAGAGAAGGGCTTATCTCAAATAGACTTGTGTGCCTGGCTTTTGTCTAATGGAGTAAATTACAATAAGATTCACAGAAGATTCACAATGTTTTTAATGAAATTATGTCAGCAGAAACATTGCTAGCTTGTATTGGAAGGATTGAAACACTGCCAGCTTGGTTGAAAGAGACAGTTTAAAATGAAAAGAGACTTTTGGACCTCTAAACTTTTACAAACAGGAAGCAGGTTGATAAAAACTTCTCAGCTGAAAACACATGCTATCTTTTATATATAACTGAAAAGGTGAATTGAAGTATGGAAGCAAGAACCATGTGGGCAGAACCAAGAGACATGGGAAGTAATTTCCAGGCAAGAGTAGGACTAAGTTCTAGTTAAGTAACTTCCAACATTTGCTTGTATGAATTTCAGAATTGCTTTGCACCAATAACCACCTATGAGGAAGAATTTCCATAGTATTTATCATTTACCTATCTCGACATGGTATGTTGAATGTGTGAGACAGATAACTAACTTTCTCTTTAGCGTGAAAACCTTCAGATCAAGAGGAATCTTACTCAAGTAGCTATACATAAGGAACAACACCTGAGGAATCTCATTCACCCTCAGATCTGATTTAGATGATAAAATTCTAGACTGTGAACTGATTGTCATGGGTCATGGGTGGAGTTATTTAAGGGTCTTGAGAAGGTGTTCATATAGTTTGCATGTGGAATGGATATGAATCATTGAAAACCACAGGATAAACTATAAAAGACAGCCTTCAAGATGGCACCCTATGATTTCCACCATCTGGCATTCACATCTTTGTAGTCTCCCTTTCCCACCCACTCTCTACAATGATTAGTCTGTGTGACCAACAGAATTACATAAAAAGTTATGTTATGTCATTTCTGAGATTTAGGTATACAAGATGTTAAGGCTTTCATCTTGGGTTCTCTCTTGTTCTCTTTCTTTTGTATCATTCTTTCTGAGGAGAGCCAAGTCATCAGCCCTAGAGACAGTAGACCTATGCATAACCCTATGGGAGGGAACTGAGTCTCCTGTCATTAGCCATGTGAGTGTGCTTGGAATAGATGCTCCAGCCCTAATAGTGTTTTCAGACTGTGTCCAGCTGACAGCTTGAATACAATTTCATTAAGGACTGTAAGTCAGAAACACGCAGCTAAGTCATGCCTGGATTCCTGATCCTTAGAAACTATGTGAGATAATATACTTTTGTTGTTTTAAGCTGGTAACTTTTGGGGTGATTTGTTATGCAACAATAGATAACTAATATACCCAGCTTTCCTCCTGTTACTTTAGTTCAAATTCTATCAGTGGTTTCAAATATTTATTTCCACGTGGAGTTGAAAAGCATGCCACGTTATGTTTAGTTGTTGTATCTCCTTGGGATATAGCACAAAAAGACCAGCCAGGGTTCCACTCTGATGTACACAGTGTCGCTGGGAGTTGGAATCGACTCACAGGCAGCACTGACAACTCCTTGGGATACTCTTGTCTGTGACTTTTTCTCAGACTTTGTTTATGATGGCATTGGCTGTTTTAAGGAGTACTGATTAGGTGTTTTGTAGAATGCCCCTCTATTGGGATTTGTTTGTTATTTTTCTGATGACTAAACTGGGTTTATAGGTTTTTAGGGGGGATACCATAGAAGTAAAGAGCTATTTTTATTATATAGAGAATATATATAATCAACAGGATTTATTACTGTTGATATTGATTTTGAACATCTGACTGAGCTAGTGTTTTTCAGCTTTCTTCACTGTGGAGCTACTCTTTTTTCCACCTACTTTTCATACTGTAGTCATGGGAAGAAAGTCATTATGTGTAGCTCACACTTGAGTGGGGGAGTTATGCTCAACCTCCTTGAAGAGGAAGTATCTATGTAATTATTTGGAGTTGTCTTACATGGGAGATTTGTCTCTTGTTCCCCATTTATTTATTAATTCAATTACTTATGCATATTATTATAGAACCACAGATATTTAGTTTATGCTTTGAATTATAAACCAATAAGTCTTTATTTTCTTGTTTAAATTTTTTCAACTTTGGCCATTGGAAGCACTTTATTGGCTCCTGTGTCCCTTTAACATATCTCCCATCAATTTGTTTTTTAAATACTTCTCTACTTTCTGGCACTATAAGATGTTCCAAGTTCATCTTGTATATTTTTTCCCACTCCTAGCATCAGGCATAATATCCTTTTTTATCCTTTAAGGTCTGTGGGATCAATAGTGCTGGCACCTCTTTTGTTTTAATATTGGTAATTTTGTCTTCTTTCATTTTTTCTTGATTAGCCTGGCTAGAGGTTTATCAATTTAATTGATCTTATCCAAGAACCAATGTTTGGTTGTGATAATTTACTCTATTGTTTTTATGCTTTCAATTCTATTGATTACTGCTTTAACTTTAATATTTCTTTATTTCTGTTTGCTTTAAGCTCAAATTGCTCTTTTTTCTCGTTTCCTTAGGTAGAAACTTATTGATTTTAGATCTTCTTTTCTAATGTATATATTTGGTGCTATAAATTTCCCACTAAATACTACTTTCAATGCATTCCACAAATTTTAATCAGTTGTATTTTATTTAGCTTTAATTCAAAAATTTTTTAAGTTTCACATGAGACTTTTTCATTGATCCATGTTTTGCTTAGAGGTGTATTGTTTAATGTCAAAATATTTGGGAGGTTTTCCAGCTTTATTTCTGTTATCTATTTTTTATTAATTTCTAATTCATTTTCACTGTGATCAAATCATACTTTGCATGATTTTCTGTCCTTTTAAACTGGTAAAAAGTAATATTCACCATATTATTATTATTTTTTTTAAGAAAGATTAGCCCTGAGCTAACATCTGCTACCAATCCTCCTCTTTTTTTTTTGCTGAGGAAGACTCATCCTGAGCTAACATCCATGCCCATCTTCCTCTACTTTATATGTGGGACGCCTATCATAGCATGACTCTCCAAGCAATGCCATGTCCGCACCTGGCATCTGAGACAGCGAACCCTGGGCCGCCAAAGTGGAACATGTGAACTTATCCACTGCGCCGCTGGGCCAGCCCCATATTCACCATAGTTTTAAGGTTAAGTTTTAATACTCCTAGTGGAAAAAGCAAAGAAGAATGACTGGCAAAGTCATTCTATCTGTCTAATGTAAAATTACTAGTTTGTCCAAACTTAAAACTCCCAGTACAGTTTATTTTTTTGCCTATAATGTAATCTATTTTGGAGAATGTTTGATGTGAGTTTAAGAAAGGTGTGTATCCTTCTGTTGTTTAATGGCGTATTCTATAAATGTTAATGAGATTGAGTTGATAGTTTTATTCAGGTCATCTATATCTCTACTGATTTTCTGCCTGCTTGATTTATCTGTTACTGAAAGAGGGTTGCTGACTATAATGGGTCTCCAACTATAATGGTGAATTGTCTATTTCTCCTTGCAATTCTATCAGTTTTTGTTTCAAGTATTTTGACACTCTTTTTTTAGGTATAGACACATTGATTGTTATGTCTTTATGGAGAATTGACTTCTTTGTCATTATGAAATACCTCTTTGTCCCTGATAATATTCCTTTTTTCTGAAGTCTTTTTGCCTAAAATAAAAATAGCTACTTCAGCTTTCTTTTGATTATTGTTAGCATGATTTATCTTTCCTCATCCCTTTACTTTTACTCTGTCAGAGTCCTTATATTTAAAGTAGGTTTCTGTAGACAACATATAGTTGGGTCTTTTTCAATTTTAATCCACTCTGACAATCTCTGTCTTTTCATTGGCAAATTTAGACCATTTGCATTTAAGGCGATTATTGATAGAATTGTGTTAATATCTACTATACGTGTAACTATTTTATATTTATTGTATTTGTTCTTCATTTCTTTTTTCCTCTATCTCTTTTTCTGCCTTTTCTAGTTTTAATTTAACATTTTATATAATTCCATTTTACTCTCCCATATTCTGTACTGTCTAGAAATCACTGTAATTTACTGTCTCCATTATTTTGCCTTTCTGGAAGGTCATATAGTCGGACTCATACAGTATGCAACTTTTTCAAAGTGGCTTATTTCAGTTAGCAATATGCATTTAAGTTTCCCTCATGTCTTTTCATGGATTGATAGCTTATTTCTTTTTTATTCAATTGAGTGGATCATCACAGTTTATTTATCCATTCATCTATTGAAGAAGCTCTTGGTTGCTTCCAAGTTTTGGCAATTACGAATAAAGCTGCTGTAAACATCCATTTGTAGGTTTTTGTGTGGAGATAAATTTTCAGCTAATTTGGGTAACTACCAGGGAGCATGATTGCTGGATCACACAGTAAGATTATGTTTAGTATTTTTAAGAAACTGCCAAACTATCTTCCTAAGTGGCTGCAACATTTTGCACTTTTGCTCTACATCTTTGACAGCATTTGATATTGTCAGTGTTTTGGATTTTAGCCATTCTAATAAGTGTGTAGTGATATCTCATTTTTCTTCTAATTCACAATTCTTTAATGATATGTGATGTGGAGTAGCTTTTCATATGCTTATTTTCTATTTGTATATCTTCAGGTGAGATGCCTTTTCTAATCTTTCCCCAACTTTTTAATTTGGTTTTTTTTTATTGTTGACTTTTGGGTGTTCCTTGTATATTTTGTATGCATGTCCTTTATCAGATATTTGTTTCGCCAATTTCCTCTCACTCTGTGGCTTATTTTTTCACTTTCTTAACAATGTACTTTTTAGAGAGAAGTTTTAATTTTAATGAAATCCAACATATAGTTTTTTTCATGGATCATGCTTTTGCTATTATATCTAAAAACATTTTGTCAAACCCGCAATAACCTAGACTTTTCCCTATGTTATCTTCTAGACATTTTCTAGTTTGTGTTTGACATTGAGGTCTATGATCTATTTTGAGTCAATTTCTGTGAAAGGTGTTAGGTCATTGACCAGATTCATTTTTTGCTCATGGATACCAGTTGTTCAAGCACCATTTGTTGAAAAGACTATCCTTTTCTTATTGCCATTGCTTTTGCCGCTTATTCAAAGATCAGTCAATTATATATGTGTGGATCTCTTTCTGGGTTATCTCTTCTGTCCTGTTGATCTATTTATCTACTCTTTCACCAATACTTCACTGCCTTGATTATTGTAGCTTTATAGTAAGTCTTGAAGTCACATCATGTCTGTCTTCTGACCGTTCTTTTTCTTTAATATTGTGTTGTCCATTCTAGATCTTTTGCCTTTCCATATAAACTTTAGAATCAGTCTGTTGATATCCACAAAGTGACTTGCTAGGATTTTGACTGGGAATGCATCAAATCTCAAGATCAAGTTGGAAGATTTGTAACCATATTATTTCTCTCTGAAAAGCTTCTTTTAACAAATCTTACAGTATAGGTCTACTAGTGACAAATTCTCTCAATTTTGTGTTTGTTTGAAAAAGTATTTCTCTTTCACTTTTGAAGAGAATTTAATTTGGTCAGACTTCTATGTTAGTGGACTTTTTCTTTCAATACTTGAAATATTTCACTCTTCTTTCTTCTTGCTTGAATGGTTTCTGAGACAAGTCTGACCTAATTCTTATTCTTGTTCTTCTGTAAGTAAGGTGGTGTTTTCCTTTCGCTCCTTTCAAGTTTTTCTCTTTGTGTTTGATTTTCTGCAGTTTGAACATGATATGCTTACCTATAGATTTTTTTCATATGTATCTTGCTTGGTTCTCTGAGCTTCTGGGATCTTTGGTTGGGTGTCAGTCATTAATTCTGGAAAATTATTGTCAGCCATTATTAACTTCAAATATTTCTCCTGTAATTCTTCTTTTCTTCTCCTTCTGGCATCTCCATTATGTTATACTGCTGTAATTTTTTTTTTTCTTTACTCCTTTTTCTCATTGTATTTTAATTTGGGAAGTTTATATTGACATATCTTCAAGTCCATTGATTCTTTCCTTAGCCATGTTCAGTCTACTGATGAGTTCATCAAAGGAATTCTTCATTTCTGTTATAATATTTTTAATTTCTACCATTTTTGATACAGTTTTAGAACTTTTATATTTCTGCCTACATTGGGTAATGTATGTGATTTTTTCATGCTTTCACTTTTTGTGTTAGAGTCCTTAATGTATTAATCATAGTTATTTTAAGTTTCCTGTCTGATGAGTATAAAGTGTGTCATATCTCAGTCTGATTCTAATGCTTGCTTGCTTTGTCTCTTCAGGTTGTGTTTTCTCTTTCCTTATTCATGTCTTGTAATTTACAGTTGAAAGCCAAGTATGATGTATTGGGTAATTAGAACTGAGGTAAAGGCCTTTAATGTGAAATTTTATGTTAATCTTGCTAGGAATTGCATTGTGTTTAATGGTTGCTGTACCTGTGGTTACCAGAGGCTTCAATTTCCTCTAGTATCTTTGTTTTTTTTCTTCTGTTGTCTTTGGGTTTCCCTAAAAGCTTTTTCCTAGATAGGAATAAGAATTGGCTCACATGATTATGGATGCTGACCAGTCCCATGATCTATAGTTGGCAAACTGGAGACCCCAGAGAGCCAATGGTGTAGTTGTAGACTGAAAACCTGCAGGCTTGAGACCCAAGAAAAGCCAGTGTTTCACACAGGTGGGAATAAAACCTATGTCCTAACTCAAGTCAGTCAGGCAGGGGGAATTCTCTTTTACTTGTGGGAGAGTCAGCCTTTTGTTCTCTTCAGGCCTTCAACTAATTGGATGAGGCCTGCCCACATTATGGAGGCGAATCTGCTTTACTCAGTCTACTGATTCAATGTTAATCTCATTCAGAAACACCCTTACAGACACATTCAGAATAACGTTTGACCAACTGTCAGGATACCTCTTGGTCAGGTCAAGTTGCTACATAAAATTATCCCTTAAACCACTAACTACTATGTGTCATCCATTCTTTCCCTATATAATTGGTAATATTTATTGTGAATAACACAATTGCATTGAACCATTGATTATTAAGCGTCCATGGTTCAGATAACTTGTCTTTTAAGTTCATAAGACAATGAATCAAAAGTTGCCACATTAATCTGAAATAGAGACTATCACTCCTCACCTAGGGATTCTGGACCCTGAACATGATTGTATTATTGGGGTAACCTTTGGGATTATCTCCTTTGGGAAGGAGTGCAATGCATGATGTGTGTGGGAAGAAGAGTGACGTAATATATGGTCACTGGAGGGGTGGACTACAGTTGGCATTACCACAGTTCATCAATATCTGGCTCTTCTCTACTTCTGGCTACTTAGGAGAATTACATCACCCTGTTCACTTGAGACATGACCCTATCACTTGCTTTGACCAGTCAAATGCGAACACGAGTTTCATTTATGGGGAAATCAATTAACTGAGACTGTCTTTCCACAATCACCATGGCAAGGAAAGTGAAGATGAGAGTTGAACAGCAGCAATTTGTTGCAAATATTAAGTGAGATATAGAGGAAAGCTATCCAAAATTAATTTTTTTCCTTATTAATATCAGTAAAAGTATAATATCTCGTGTATTATTCCAAAACTGATTGACACTTAAAAATAATAATTTCCTCTAATATTTACAGACTTGAATAGTTTAGAGGCTATTTTTAAAGAATAATTTTATTTATACAGAGCTAAAAGAAGGGAATAAATTAAAAATCAAAAGTAAATAATTAGATTTAAAAGTTACCAGACTAACTCTTATCTAAAACTTGAAGTGGACTTTAGCTCAAATTAAATTTGGTTGAATCAGTAGGTTGATAATAAATTTCTCTCCCAGTTGTTAGATCTTCTATGAATAGACTTTCAAGTACCAGTAATTTGTAATTTTTCTATTTTTTCTCAGAGAATCAATATATAATCTCAGTAATTAGATGTTCAGTTCTCAGAATGAGCAATCTCTAAATAACCCTTGCTTTCTTTGAATGTTATTAAAGATGATAAACTTTTTTAAAAATTTCAAAATTATTAGTTTTGCTCAATTTTCTAGTTCTATGCCATCAATAATAAAAACATAAAAATTTAAAAGTAAATCTGTGACTATGTGATATAATAATTTACGTTTTTTTCAAATTGCCCTCATTGAGAGCCATTTTTTTGGCCTGCTAAGTTTTCAACAAGGAGGTATTGTATACATTTATTTGTTTGTGTGTGTGTGACTCTGTGTGTGCTGCAAACTACTCTTTTAATGCTCCAGGAACCAAGATTTAAATTGATTTTGTCCTATTCATTTGGCTCTAATATAGATTCTTTTAAAAATTTTTATTTTTTTTCCTATAATAATGTCTTCTGCTTCATATAAAAGTAGATACTTAGGAATGAAATTAATTTAGTATTTAAAATATGCATTTCTGATTCATGCAGTTTTAAATAGGAATGACTCAAACAATATTAGAGCAAAAGTAAAATGTCATTAATTTAGGAAACTAAGATAATTTTTTCTTTATAATCGTTAGTTACCTCAGTGCTATAAGCTGGATACTTTCCATAGATTGGAAATATTTAATCATAAGTGAGGCCACTGACAGGATGTTAGGAGCCCTTGTATTTCTTCATTTGCACTCATGACACTTAATGTGGCCAAACTATGCCAGACTTATTGTTCCCTCCAATAAACTACTTTTATATAAAAAAAACAAGAGAAGTAGTCTAGGCAATGATTGAGAGCCTGGATTTTGGAACATATCCCAACACATTCTGTGAAGCCATCATTACCCTTATTCTAAAACCAGATGAACACATCACAAGACTTCCAATACTATGTTAAATACAAGTGGTGAATGTGGGCCTCGTTGCCTTGTTCTTGATTTTAGAGGAAAAGCTTTTACCTTTTCACCATTAACTATGATTTTAGCTGTGGGCTTTTAACAGATGGCTTTTATTATGTACAGAGATGTTTTCCTTCTATTCCTAGTTTGCTGAGAGTTTTTGTCATGAAATGGTGTTGAATTTTGTCAAATACTTTTTCTACGGCTCTTGATAAAATCATGTGACTGTTACCCTTCATTCTGTTGTCGGGTGTATCACATGAACTGATTTTTGCATATTGAACCATCCATCCATCTCAGGGATAAATATCACTCAATTGCGGTATATAATCCTTTTAATGTGTTGTTGAGTTTGGTTTGCTAATATCTTGTTGAGGATTTTTGCATCTGTATAAATTAGGGATATTGGCCTGTGGTGTCTTTGCCTGGTTTTGGTATCAGGATAATGCTGGCCTCATTAAATGAGTTTTGAAGTGTTTTCTCTTCCTCAATATTTTGGAGGAGTTTGAGAAGGATTGGCATTAATTCTTTTTAAATACTTGGTAGAATTCCCAAATGAAGCCATGTGGGCATTTTTTGGAGGGGTTTAATGATGTCCTAAAGAGCAATTAGAGAATAAAAAGAAATAAAAGGCATCCAACTCAGAAAGGAAGATTACCCTTGTTTGCAGGTGGCCTAATATTATATATAGAAAACCTCAAAGTCTCCATAAAAAACAATTAGAACTAATTAAAAAATTTAGTAATTTGCAGGATACAAAAATCAACATACACAAATCAGTTGCATTTCTTTATACTAACAGTGAGCTATCTGTTGAAATAATCTAAATTCCTATCAACAGATAAATGGATAAAGAAAATGTTGTAGATACATACAATACATTCAGCCATAAAAAAGAAGGAAATCCTGCAATATGCAACAACGTGGATGGATCTTAGGGACATTATGTTAAGTGAAATAAGCCAGATACAGACAAGTAGTGTATGATTCCACTTACATGAAGTACCTAAATTGGTTCATAAAATCAAAGACTAGAATTGTGGTTTCTAGGGACTGGGGAGGAGGAAGAAATGGGGAGTTATTAATCTACAGGCATAAAGTTTCAATTAAGTAAGATGAGTAAATTCTAGAGATCTACTATACTTCATTTTACCTATAATCAACAATAATGTATTGTACATTTGAAAGTTTTTAAGAGCATAGATTTCACGTTGTGTTCTTATCACAATAAAATGAAATCATAAGAAAATAAAATTAGAAACTAATATCCCTTAAAAATATAGATGAAAAAACCCTCAACAAAATGCTACTAAACCAAATTTAATAGCACATTAAAATGATTATATGCCATAACCAAGTGGATTTATCCCCAGAATGCAAGGATGATTCAGCATAAGAAAATAAACTAATGTAGTAATCCTATTACTAGAATGATTATCTCAATTGATGTAGCAATGGCATTTGAAAAAAATCTAATACACTTTCATAAAAAAACCAAACCAAACAACTCTAAGAGAAGTAGGAATAGAAGGAAAATTCCTCAACACGATAAAGGACTCTTATGAAAATACCATAGCTAACATCACACTCAGTGATGAAAGCTGAAAGCGTTTCCCTCAAGATTAGCAAGACAAGGAGGCCTGCTTTCACCACTACTATTTGACATTGTACTGAAACTCTAGACAGAGAAATTAGACAAGAAAAAAGCAATTAAAAGGCATTCAAATTGGAAACGCAGAAGTAAACTCACTATTCACATGTGACATGATCCAAAAATAGAAAATCCTGAAGAATTCACAAGAAGGCTATTAAACCTAATGCATGACCTATGCAAAATTGCAGGGTACCAGATCAAAACACACCAATCAGTTGTGTTTCTATACACCAGTAATGAACAATCAGAAAAAGAAATTAAGAAAAAAATTCTATTGACAATAACATCTCAAAGAATAACATACTGAGGATAAATTTAACCCAGGAGGTGAATGAAATGAATCCTAATAATTATAAAATATTGCTGAAGGATGTTAAAGGAGACTTGATTAAGTGGAAAGGCATCTCATTTTCTTGGATAGGAAGACAATATTGTTGAGATGTCAATTTTACTCAAAATAATCTACAGAATCAACACAATTGTTATCACAGTTTCAATGGCCTTTTTTTGCAGAAATGAAAAAACTGATCCTCAAATTCAAATGAAACTGTAAGAGGCCTCAAATAGCCAATACAATCTTGAAAAAGAACAGTGTTGGAGGACAGATACTTCCTGATTTCAAAACTTACTACAAAGCTACTGCAATCAAAACCGTGTGATACTGGTATGAGGATAGACATAGATGGCGGAATAGAACCGATAGTTCAGAAATAACCCCATATATCCATGGCCAATTCATTTTTGACAAGGGTGCCAAGTACTTTTAATGGCATCTTTCCGAGAAGCACATGAAAAGATGGTCAACATCATTATTCATTAAGGAAATGCAAATCAAAACCACATGAGATACCACTTCACGCCTACTAGAATGAATATCATTAAAAAAAGAGAGAAAGAGAAATAGTAAGTGTTTGCAAAGATGTGAGGAAATTGAAACTCTCCTTACACTGCTGGTGGGAATGTCAAATGATGCAGCTGTTATGGAAAATACATTGGTGATTAGAATTACCATAAGACACAGCACTTCTACCCCATGTCTTTACCCAAAGCTATTGGAAGCAAGGACTTGAACAGATAGTTGCACATCAGTGTTCACTGCAGCATTATTCACAATAGCCAAAAGATGATTACAACTCAAGTGTTCATCAACATATGAATGAACACATAAAATGTAGTATATATATATAAAAAATAGAATAATTTTCATCCAAAAAAGGAATGAAGTTCTTATACATGCTACAACATGGATGAACCTTGAAAACATTATGCTAAATGAAATAAATCAAGCCCAAAATGACAAATGTTGTATGATTTCATTTATGTAAATATCTAGAATAGGAAAATTCACAGGAAAAGAAAGTAGATTAGAGGTTACCAGTGGCTGGGAGAAGGGGGATGTGGAATTATTGTTTAATGGTTACAGAGTTTCTGTTTGGGGTGATAGAAATGTTTTAGAAATAGAAAGTGGTGATGGTTGTACAACCTTGTGAATGTAATTAATGTCATTGAATTGTACACTTAAAAATTATTAAAATAGTAAACTTTATGTTATATCTAT
Source organism: Equus quagga (assembly GCF_021613505.1). Taxonomy (NCBI): domain Eukaryota; kingdom Metazoa; phylum Chordata; class Mammalia; order Perissodactyla; family Equidae; genus Equus; species Equus quagga. The sequence continues at coordinate 762,536 of NW_025798762.1, forward strand.
ATTATCACAATCAAAAACATAATATAATATACCTAAACCACTGAATTGTCCACTCTAAATGGGTGAATTGTAGAGTATGTGTATTATAACCCAATGAAGCCTAAAAAAAAAACTCCGGACTTCAGCATAAAAAAGAAATGGTTCAACTCCGTTTCATCACTTAGCTCTAAGACTTTGGAAAATTTACCTAGCCACTATAAAGCTCCAGTGTCTTCCTCTGTAGAATGGGGATAAATTACAGCATATTTCCAGAGTTATGAGAAATAATTAGGTAATGATTATAAAATAACAAACACAGTGACTGGCTCATGGTTAGAAATAAATACCCATTAACTCCTGAGTGTGGTGGTCATAATGATGGTGATGAAGATGGCTGAGGTTGGGTGGGGTAGCAAAAGAGGGTAAGATAGAGGATGATGCTGATCAGGATATGAACCAAGTTGTGGATTAGGATGGTCTACTTACAGTCAGAAGATCTGAGTAGGAACCCTAGTCCTACAGAGTCTAACTGAGTAGCTGGTATGTTTCTTAACTGTCTCATTTTCTTAGCTGAAAACTGGAAAACAACAATAGGTACCTCACAGGATTGTGTTCCCACAGTACTGTTGGTAAGCCTATTATCAGTGTTCTGTATCTGTGATAATTAACATTTACTGAGGTTGTACTATGAGTATTATGAGACAGGTACACAAGTCTTTTTGAGTTTTGCAGAGGAAGAAATTTAAACACAGAGAGTTTTAAAACCTTATCCATGAAAACCCAGCTAGAAATTGCAGATCTAGCATTTAAACCCAAGCCATGTGGTTCCAAAGCCTTCTGGCTTAACTGTTACCAGAAGTTCAGTCTCTGATCCTGATGCCAATCCAAATAATGAGAACAGAGTCTTGGGTGAAAAAGGAAAGGCTTTACTTTGCCAGGAAGAGGGAACAAAGCAAGGGCCAGTGCCCCAAAAGTTGCTTGCTACCCATTAGGAAATGGGTAGGGGTTTTTATTTGGGGTTTTAAGTAGGGAAGGGGTGCTGTGGACTTCTTGGTCAGCATTTTCCCATTGGCCTGTGTCTGGGGCTGCTTCCAGCAGAGGAGACAAAGGATTTCTCAGATAAGTGTCCTTGGCTGTTTATCTCCACAGCGGAAGGTAGACTGCTGTCAAGAAGCCAAGGAGTTGGACCCTGGAAGCTTTGGTTTCTTGATGTTCTCTGGACATTAGTTTCTCTGTAAAAGAACTTCAGGGTCCTGTGATCAGCCACAACTTTAGTGGGAGCCCAGCATGAGTTCATCTGGACTTTAACAATTTGTAACTTCTATTTGACTCTATAGCTCAGGGAGTCAGAGGTTAAAGAAAGAAATATTTACATATGAGTGTAACTAAAGAACCAGGGACCTGGGAATGCGTGCCTTTAGTTTTAACCCGTACATGCTGGGTTAACTGTAGGGGAACCAACATCAAGGCTGATATTAACTAAGAGCTGGTAACATAACCACTTGCTTAATTACTAGGCAATGATTTCCTAACAAAACACAGAAACACAACTCTGAAATAGCAACACTGAATTACCCTCCTCTGCTATTGTAAACTGAGAAGTTTTCTTAAAATATAAAATCTGTGGTTGCTTTAAGCAGCTAACAACAAACAAAAAGGATTTCTTTCCATTTATTATTTCTTTTTTTGGAGAGGCAGCAGAGGAATTGATTGCCTACCTTTCCTGTTCCTTTGTTCTCATTAGGAAAATCATTTTAGCTCCAAAAACAAAATCTCTTAGAATAGTTTCCAAGGCAACTTGTAATAAACCAATATTGTACTTTTAGAGGATTATAATAAGAGGCTATTAATCAGTATGACTTCTTTTGTGCATTTACTTCATTACTTATTTTTAGATGGTATTTATTTTCATAGATGATTCTTCTCATGATTTTAATGGCTGAATCTACTCAACACCGGATTATATAAGTAAAAGGTAAAAACAAACCATCTTTGTGTCTTGACTGCTCAAAATCTAGATTATAGTTAGGTAAACACAAGTATCTCACATAAAAAGGATTGAAAGATGAAAGGAAATGCTTCCTCTTATTAATTCTCTTATTCTGAAAACTGCTATCTGAAGCCCTCTTAGTTTTTGCATGTCTTCCTTTGATACTAAGGGGCTTTTAAAAGGAGGTGAGGTGCGCCTATACAAATTGCTGCATGCTAAAATTACTGTCATCTGAAGACTGAATTTAATTTTTGTTTCAGAGTTTTATGTTAAGATGCCTCATAAAATAACTTTTTACTTATTTTTTTTACCTGTTTAATCTTTTATTTCAAGTTACAATGTCTTCAAATATTGTTAAGTTAAAAGCAAAGATGGAAAAGAATAAGATTTAAAGGATATTTAAAAAGAATGGATTTATAAAAAATGAGCCAATAAAGAATAAATAAAACTCTAAAAGATGGAATTCAAACAAAATCTTTAAAGAATATACTAATCTTGTATGAGTTCTACAGATTGCTTGTTGGTAAACTGTTTTTCCAACAGCATTACTCACCCTTTAAAAAAATAAATCTCCTCAAGATACATGACTAAGTTATATGTACAGGAATTGGGCCATGACAATATTGCTTTTTAATTTGTGAAAAATGGGGAAAATCTATTCTGTGTAAATGTCAGATATATTGACTATGTACTACCCAATTCATTAATTTAAAAAATATTATTATTCATTTTTGGGCACCTACTGTTTACTAAATTTCATCTGAATGCATGGTGATGTTGAATATAGTCCTTCATTCTTCTCTTTGCTAGACCTTTTATAACACTAACCTATAGATATTAGTTTACAAGACCCTGAAGGCAGGGCCCTTTAAAATTATCTTCTTATAGTAACAATTTGGAACAATTCTGGGTGTATAGAAGAAGCTAAAATATATTTATCAAATGACTAAACAGTTAATTTAGGTAATTTAGTATTTCATTTTTTAGAAGAGGATAGATAGTCCTGAAAGAAGAATGCCCTAGATTTTGGAAGTCCAGTGGGAAGCTCTTATATATAAATTGTGAGTTGAATATAATACTGAGAGTTTGTGTATGTTTCACACAATTCAATATTAAACTCTGCTGTTAATTCATTTTTTAAAGAGTTTCTAATTTATTGTCTTTTTAATAATACTTGAGAGTTTTATAGAGGAATAGATTTAAAGTTTTGTTTTTATCTTTACTGTCAAGATTTTAGATGCTCTTATAACTTTATCAGAAAAATGATAGGAAAGCTAACATTTTAGAGAACAAGAGCATTTTGAGCATTTGAATTTTGAGAGCCCAGATTCAATGACAAAAGCTTAATTACTACTTTGTTAAGCAGCTCTGAGATTAAAACTCATATTTATACTAAAACTTTTTCAAGTCCCCTATGGCTTAAAAACCTTTTTGTTCAGGGGCTGGCCCCGTGGCCGAGTAGTTAAGTTCACGCGCTCCGCTGCAGGCGGCCCAGTGTTTCGTTGGTTCGAATCCTGGGCGCGGACATGGCACTGCTCATCAGACCACGCTGAGGCAGCGTCCCACATGCCACAACTAGAAGAACCCACAACGAGAAATATACAACTATGTACCGGGGGGCTTTGGGGAGAAAAAGGAAAAAAATAAAAAAATCTTTAAAAAAAAAAAACCTTTTTGTTCAGATCAAGAATGTGAATATATGCCATATTTTTACATGAGGATGTGTAAAATTACTTGTCTTTATATTCAGTTCTACTCAAAAACTACATATTATTTTTCCAACTGTGCACACAAAATGTATCTTTAAACTAGTTATAAAAGTAATGGATGCTTATGTGTAGAAAACATGAAAAATAAAGAAAGAAAATGAAAATATCTTATAGTGATGTTATCCAAAGATACTTAATCATATGATTTTTATGTTTTTCCTCTCAGGCTTTTTCCCTTTGTCTCTTGCTGAGTGTCTTCCTTTCTGTTTCTCTTTGTTTTTTTCCTTTTTTTGTCTGTCTTTTTCTCTGTCTTTGTATGTGAGTCCCTCTTTGCCTCTCTCCGACTCCTATCTCAGTCTCTTGATTTTTCTGTGTTACTTTCTCAGCTGTTACCTTTCTGTTCTTCAATTAAAATGTGCCCAGTTTTCACATTTATTACTTGGTTTTATAATGTACCAAATTACTGTAACTGTTGAAGACTGAGGTAAACAATAACGAGTCACCTCCCTTCTGGAAACATTCTGGAATGTATCACGTAACTGAAAAATTCTCTCCGCTGGAGCAAGGGTCTCTAAGGGCAGGAACTATTTTTAAGACGTTTCATTTTTAACAATCTGTGACAAATTGACGAAATCTCATGCTCTATTTCAGTCAGTTTTACTAAAGAATTTTGAATGAGATAAAGTGAAAGCTGATTATTGAAGTGATGACTCCAGTCATGGGTGTAGTTGGAGATTAATGAAGGAATGTTATAAGGAATACAGTGGCACTAAGAGAACCAAATATGGAGGTAAGAGTAGGGATAAAGGAAAGAGAGTAAATCTATTAATGAGAAATTGATAGTAAAATTCTCAAGGTGGTGAGAGAAAAGTCACCTGAAGAAAGAAGTTCAATTTGTAAGAGATAATGGAGAAAGGAAGAGAAAATAAAACCAAGAAAGGAAAAATGAGAAAATAAAGCAGATAGAACAGGGAATGGATAAGGATTGTTTGTTGAGTGAAGGAATGATGGAGATTTCCAAAATCCACTTCTATACCAAGGGACTGTTTTTTCTTGTTCATTTTTGTTTGTGCAAGTGTTTAAAGAATAAACTTTAGTTTCTAGGTTATTATAGGAATCAATGTATATGCATATGCATATTTTCCTCTTCACTAGATAACTTTGAATAAACATATTTGGATTCTAAAAAACTATATGAACTATTTCTTAAATATAAATTTTTAGCCTAAATTCCAGGCCCATTGAAATAGATTTTCTGGGAGAATTCTACATGATTAAGAAGAGACCAGACTTGATGTTGTTTTCATTTTATTCATACTGTAAGGCTGTGTCCTCCAATAAGGCAGCCACTAGACGCATGTAGCTATTAAACATGTGGAATGCCACGAGTCCAAATTGAGATGTGCTATAAGGATAAAACACACACTAAATTTTGAAGTTAGAACAAAAAAGGAAAAGAATGTGAAATATCTAGAGATATTTTTAAAAAGATATTACTAAAATATAAAAATCATGTAAAATATAGTAATTTATAAGAAAATTTCTATAAAATAGTAAATTTATGTCTATTTTATGATTATAGGTTGAAATGATATTTTGGATATAGTGGGTCAAAAGAAATATAGTATTAAACTTAATTTTACCTGTTCCTTCTTGTTTTTTTTAAATGAGGCTCTAGAAACTGTAAAATTAGATATGTGGCTCACATATTGCTAGGTGACAGTGCCCATCATTTTTAAAATGTACACATTTCTGTGCCTGAAATTGAAGCTCTTTCACTTAAAGAAAAAGAAATAAAAAAGGAAATAAAACAATGATAATATCAACCAAAACATTTCAATAATCTATACTTCATTAAACCCTATTCCTAGGCCAGGATGATTGTACACTCTCTTCCTGCTCTCACGCGCTCCTGTTACATTTTCTTGCCGCTAATTTCATTGCTGCCACTTTTGAGAGAGATGGATTATAAACTTTTATTGGTGAAAGGGCGAGCAAGTGAATGAGCTGGTGATTTCAGTGGCGGTTGCAGTTGTTACGTGAGGGGGAAACGTTTAAGACAAAGTAAAACTAGGTTGAAGAGTGTCTTAGTCCACTCGGGCGACCATGACAGAATATCATAGAGGCTGAAACAGCAGAAACATGTTTTCTCTCAATTCTGGAGCCTAGAAGTCCAAGATCAAGGGTCCAGCTGATCTTGTTTCTGGGAGGACTGTCTTCCTGATTTACAAGTGGCCTCCTTCTTACTGTGTCCTCATATGGCCTTTCTTCCTGTGTGTGCATGGAGAGAGAGAGCAAGTTCTGTGGTGTCATCCCTTATAAGGACACTAATCTTATCAGGATCCCATTCTTATGACTTTACTTAACCTTAATTACTTCCTTAGAGGCTCCATCTCCAAATACCGTCACATTGGGGGTTAGGGCATCAACATATGAATTTGGGGGAGACACAAGCATTCAGTCCATAATAGCTAGTAAATAGAAAGTTTGGTTTTCTCTTTAGTCTCAAATCATAATATCAGTTCAGTAATTTTTATGTCTATTCCAGTATAGTATTTAAAAACCATGAGCTTCCTTCAGAATTGTGGCATCTTTTCTCTCTGCCTGCCTTGCTCTTCTTGCCTCTCCTCTGGTTCACTGGCTGTAGTGAGGAAGTGTGGATGGAAGAGAAGCAAGGGACAGGAATGGCCCAGCCAGTGCCCTCTGTCAGGGGGTCAGTAAACTTTTTCTGTACAGGGCTGGTTAGCTTTGTCAGTCATACAGTCTCTGTTGCAACTGTTCACCTCTGCCATAGTAATACAAAAGCAGCCACAGGCAATAAATAAATGAAAAATCATGGCTGTGTTCCAATAAAATTTTTATTTACAAAAGCAGGCAAAGGGACACAATTTGCCAATCTCTTCCCTAGAGCCTAAGTTAAAACAAAAAAAAGGCATCCCATTTTTGTTATCCTGTTATTTGGTCAGATGTAGTGACACTGGAGAAGCTGTCTGCTTTGCGCGATGGGATCCGAGGACAAGTACGTTTACTCTAAAGGTGTCTTTCTCACTGAGTGGATCTTCAGCATCTACTGCATATTAGAAATCTCTGGAAAACTTAAAAAATCTGATGCCAAGGCCACACCAAGATGAATTAAATCAGAAGATTGGGTGGTGCTTTGGTACCCATTACTAATAATTTCTAAAGATCCAACAAGTAGGGGCTGGTCCCATGGCCGAGTGGTTAAGTTCGTGCACTCCGCTGCAGGCAGCCCAGTGTTTCGTTGGTTCGAATCCTGGGTGCGGACATGACACTGCTCATCTAAACCACGCTGAGGCAGTGTCCCACATGCCACAACTAGAAGGACCCACAACGAAGAATATACAACTATGTACCGGGGGGGCTTTGGGGAGAAATAAAATCTTTAAAAAAAAAAAAAGATCCAACAAGCAGTCAAGATTAGAAACCACTGCTCTGGCTGCATCTTGTTGAAGAGTCAGACACACACAGACATGTTAGCATCTTGACCATGTAAAAGCCAGTTAAGAGTACCTGGATTCCTCTGCAGTATTCTTTCGGGTTTTAAATAATCTGACTTTTTGGCCCCTATTTTGGTTCTGTTCCATGAATTTGTCAGGGCGCTTCATTGACAACCTGTGTTTTGAATCTCAGCTTTGACCTGAAAATATTTCTAATGCAACACATGGAGTATTTCTGTTCGATTCACGCTCTACTAAAGCAAAGAAGTGCTTTGCACTCATGCCTTGTTGCTGCCCATACTTGATAGGAGAACAGGCCAGAATATTCTGGGAGCTCTAACCCTTAGTCAGCTCTGTGTGTGTGTGTGTGTATGTGTGTATGTGTGTAGAATAGTTGTGTAATGACTGAGGACAGGATCTGAAATGGCTCTCCATTCTGTGTCTGTTTCACCTGCTTACCCACTCTGATGACAGCACTCCCTGGAGACTAGAGAGAAATAGGACAGGGGTCAGTTTCTGGTTCCCAGGGCAGTGCTCTGCCAGGGCGCTCTCCATGCTCTGCTACTATAACCCCCCCCCCCCCCCCCAGATATTTATCAGTCCTTTCTCAACATTTCCTCGTGTGTTGTTGTTGTTATTTTTAGGTGCAGATGTTTGTAGATAGCTTTAGCCTCATGAGAAGGACTCAACAAAATAGAATTTCAAGTCTCCCCTTTGGCAGAGGGTGAAGAAAAATGGGCAGCTTGATAACCAACCAGGTTTGTTTAGACTATTTGGACTCCTAGATGGTTTGAACAGTTGGTTCTGGAGTATTTCATGCCACAATATTTACAGTAATGTCATCCATAGAAGCACGGATATCACCCTGATTGTTCACTTCTGACACCAGGGGTTTCTGGAGAACATGTTAAGGTCAGTCTGAACCCTGTCCTCAGTCATAAAGTGGTGTATTATATTTTTTCATGAAACTAAGGTATTCTTCTTTCTAGTCAAGGCAATTACAAATCCAGGACATGAAAAAGCTTCCAGGACTAAGCCTATATAAAAAGGCAAACTCCATGTGAAGAGGTTGGTGCTTCCTATGATCAATTTCACTGTTTCCTTGATATGGCTTGATCGAATCCCATGACTCCTACACGTTCTGAAAAATCACTACTTTTTACTTCATCCTTCTATGACCCACACTTTATTATAATTCTCAATACTGTTTCTCTGGTCTCAACTTTATATTTTGTCTTGGACTCTGAATACAGATAAACAAAGCAGAAAATGTTTGAGTTATATGACATAACTGAGTTTTAGGATGGACTATGGTTATTTGAAATTCCACAAAGTTATAGAATATAATCAGTTTCTTTTCAGTAGATTGCCATCTCATCTTCACCCTAAATCGAGGAATAAATTTAAGATTGCTTTTTTCCTGTATAAATTAAAATGTTTTCTCCTTTTCATTTTGTATGTTTGTGCTTTTTGTCTTTTTCTCTTCCTTAGGAGAGCTACCGGATTATCTACTTTATGATTTGCTTTTGTTGTAAACAGCCAACACTTGGTTTTATGGATTATTTCTGTACTTTTTCTGTCTTCCTTTTTATTAATATTTGCATTTATCTTTATTAATTTTTTCACCTAATATTCTTAGGTTCATTTTGTTGTTTTCTTTCTAATTTCTTGAAGTGAATGTTTAATGTTCATTTTTCTTTTTTGAAATGTAAATATTTAAAACAAAATTTTCCTCTGCACTGCTCTAGTTGAATCCCAATGTTTCAGTAATGTTATCTGCAACTTCTGTTTTCATTTCTCCTTTGAATTTATGTAGGCACAACATTTTAAAAAATTACCTTATGTTAGACAACATCTGAAATTCTAATAAATCATCAACAGAATAGACTCTATTCTATGATTATAACTGTCAAGTTATAAATAAATAATATAGCCAGTCGTTTTCCTAGCAAAGTCAGTTTATTTGGAGATAGCAGAGAATTGCAATTCGGGACAAGCAAGCTGAAGAGACAAAGACAAGATTAACTTTGATTAGATTTTAGGAAGAAGTTGAGGAGAGCTATTTTGAAGGAAAGGTCATTTGAGGAAGATGAGAGTTCAGGGTGGTGATGGCTTCTCATTGGTTGAGCTGCAGCATTTCTCATTGGCTGGGCTGTTGCTAGGCAAGGAGGTGATTTTCCTTCCTCTTTGCTGAGGTAGTACAGAAGATCCTTCCTGTGGAGTTTGCAAACAACAGAAGATGGATAGCGTGTGAGAGCTCCCCCTTCTGGTCCTCCTGGTTCCTTTTTAAATAATGTTTCCTTTGTTTACTTTCGCATACGTAATAAAACTAGCAAACAGCAGAAAAAAATCCCCAAGCAAACGAATCAAAATGCAGTCAGAGGCACATAGAGTCTCTCACACACACTGACACGTGTGGGCACAGAGATACACACACACACAAGCAGACACATTCACTCCAACCAAGGACTTAAAAGTAATATATAGATAAAATATTTCAAATTCTTCTAATCATCCAACTGGAAATACCTTTAAATCTCTTGAAAATGAAAAAGTATATGAATTTAGTATAAAAGAAAAAAATTTAGTATCAAAAGTCTTTAATGCTGACTATATGACTTGTTCCCAATCAGTGTTTTGTAAATGTAAGAAAAAACTTACAGTTGAATATGTCAAAATTACGAGTGCCTCTGAATGGTTAACAAGGAAAGGAACAGATAGTGGGAGTCAGAGAAATGTAACGCATTTTAATAACTAATATACTGGTTATTAAAGTTGAAAAAAATCCTGTTTAAAGGAAAGGCTAACTAAACAAAGATATAACCTACATGAAGCTATTCTGGGATGGTGATAAATTCAAATGAATAATATTTTTGGAAGTTAAAAAAAAGCACTATGACATTAGGGAAAGAAAATAAATAGTAAATAACAACTAGATTTAAGAAGCCCATTCAGAAAAATATTTAGAAGTAATGTAGAAGGATGTTAGTTTTTCTCAATTCAATAGACAGAGATATTAATTAAGAGTAATATAAAATGTTAGACGAGAATGAAACTAGAAAACCAGTGGGAATGAGAAATAAATGTTTTAAGAGTTCCTGCCAGTATTGAGCTATGTGAGTTAATGAGTTTTACAGAGTATCTTAAACATCATTATGCAATAATCTCCAGGCCAATTCAAGCTGATCCATTACACAAAGAAAAGTAATATGAGCTACCCTCCAGTGCCTGTTTACCAAAAGACATTTAAAAAAAAGGCAATATAACGAAGATACTCTTAGACATTATAAAGCAAGAATAAATGCCATGAGAAAAATGAGAAAAAGAAAAATATGAATTATGAGAAGAAAATACATTTCTACTTATGAAACCCTGATTTATCTTGGAATTAACAAAAATTTTCTTATTTCTATAAATGATAGAACATTACATTAATTCTTATGATGTCCAATAGAAAACTAGATAAAATACTTAAAATTCCTATTATTTTGTCCTTCTACCACAAAAATTAGGAGCCCTTCAATAAACCACTTTATCTGGAATAGCACTTTTTTTTCTGGATAACTCAGTTTTCTGGAAACCATGAAAAATTTCCAAATACTTAATGCTTATAACATCTTGAAAAAGTTAAAATTATATATAGAAAATAATGTCTATCCATATATTTATATCTCTCTATCTAATCATCTATCACCTATTTACCTATCAATCTCCATGTCTCATATCTAAATGAAATTTGCAATGTATAGAATCATTTATTTAAAAATTTTATCATAGTTGAGTAGTTTTTGAAGTTAAAAGTGCATTTTTATTTCTTGTATTCAATAACAGGCAGGATTATTTTTAAATGGTAAACTTCACAGTGGATAGTTCAATATTTTTCACCAGTTTTTTTCTTTTTGCCTTACGAATTTTAAAAAGTCTACTTTTGGACATCTCTGAAACTACATATTTTTAAAATATCAACAGTTTCTTCTGAATTCAAAAAGAAAAAAAATTCCATAGGTAAATTTTAAAATCCCTTGATATTTATAAAAATACATTTTCGAAGTTCATAGTTGTTGAAGGATAATGAACAAGTTGCGCACACACACTGCTTTTAGAAAAGCCTCTACGGTTTTTATTTCTCTTCCATATTTAGTGCTGGTCTTTAGCAATTGATCATCCTTTTGGCCTTCTGTATGATGACTTAAGGACCAGGCTGTCCCTTAGGATTTAGAGTCCTCTGCTAGGTCCTCCACATCTGGTTGGCAGAGAGAGAACTTGTAGATTATGCAGGTAGTTGTCATGGGTAAGGCCTGCGAGTGTGTCACGTTTCTTCTGCCCACATTTATTTGTCAGAACTTAATCACATAGATATACTAACTCCAAGGTGTGGTGTGTGTGTGTGTGCGCAAGCGTACTGTGCCTGGGAGGTGTTTACTGTGGGCACAGGAGGAAAACAAAATAAGTTATAGACACAGTAGATTGAACTATATTCTGTAGAGGAGAGTTTTTAAAATTGCTACACAAATCAATGATTTTCTCATTTAAAAATTTTAATACTGTTGGAAAATGTACTAGAAGAACACATACACTTTATAAATCCTCAAAAATGGAAATAACTTAACAAGAAATATTTTAGATCTATATGAAAAGTTACAGAATAGTTAAGAAGATCTAAGTAATTCTACTCACACTGTGACCTTGAGAAAAATCAATATCTGAAAGGCACTATCTCTCCCTATTTTAATCTGTAATTTTAACGAATTTCCAATAGTATACCAATGTGAATTTTTGCTTAGCAAAATTGATTCTAAATTCACGTTAAAATAAATAGATTTCCAGAAAATTGTTTAAAATTGTATAAGAATAAAAAGTAATGGATCCTATTTCTACTAAGTATTAAAAATAGCTAACTTTGCTTAATAAAAATAGATTTATCCAGTAATTTCACTCTTAGAAACTTATCATATAAATACAGCATATAAAGCTTTTACAGCCAGTACTTTAATAGAACTGATCCTTCAAATTACATGCCCTATCTTTTAGAATAGATTACCTCTGCACTCAACTATTATGAATGTGCTGTGACAAGCACTTACTGGTATCACATGCTATTTATATTTATTGCAACAGTGTTTATTATACCAAAAAGTCAGAAAAAAACCAAAATATCAAACGATGCTGGAATAAAAAAAATAGGTGTAATAAACAGCAATGATAAAAAAATAGGTAGCATGGTGTAATCTCCAAGATAAATTTTTTTTCCAGATGCAAAGAAATATGTTTTCCAGATGCAAAGAAACATTATGCTGCCATTTTTTATAAAAAGTCTTTTATTTTGACATAATTATAGATTCAAAGGAAGATACAAAGGACAGAAAGACCCCATGTACCTTTCGCCCAATTTCCCCCAATGGTTATATCTCAGGTTATTATAGTTCAATAATATCAAAATCAGGAATTTGACAGTGGTACAATGACATTGGTGTGTATAGTTCTATGTCATTTTATCCCTTGAGTAGATTTTGATAAGCGCCACTGCAGCAGACGTACAGAACTCTTCCATCACTCTGACGTTCTCCCTCCTGCTACACCTTTATAGCCATTCTCCGTCACCCCAACCCCTGGAAACCACTAATCTATGTTCCCCACTAACCCCTGGTGTCCATTAATCTGTTTTCCAGCTCTGTAGTATTGACATTTCAAGAGTATTATATAAATGAAAGTATATTGTATTGTGAGTTTTTGAGATTGTTTTTTTTCATTCAGCATAATATTCTTGAAATCCATCCAAGGTGTTGTGTGTATCAATAGCTTGTTCCTCTATATTGCCGAGTAGTATTCCATGGTATGGATGTACTGTGGTGTGTTTAACCATTCACTCATCAAGGGACATTTTCACTGTTTACGCTTTGGGGCCACAATTTTTTTAAAAAGCCACTATGAGCAATCATGGGCAGATTTTTGTGAGGGCGTAAGTTTTCATTTCTTCGGCATAAATGCCCAGAAGTACAGTTGCTGGGTTGTACAGTAAGTGTGTGTTTAGTCTTTTTTTTTAAAGAAATTGCCAAACTAGTTTTCCAGAATTTTTGTATCATTCTACATTTCCACTAGCAGTGTATGAAAAATCAAATTTTTTGCATCCTTGTAGCACTGGTTATCACTATTTTTATCATTAATGTTAACTATATCACTTAAATTAAATATTTTTACATAGGTTACTATTTTTATAATTAAAAAATTATCACATTATTTTGGCTGTTCTGGTAAGTGTGTAGTGATATCATCTTGGTCTTTATGGCTAGTGACATTGAACATCTTTCCATGTGTTTGTTTATCATCAATACATGTTCATCTGTGAAACACCTCTTCATATCTTTTGCATATTTTTGAATTCTATTGTTTTTACAGTTGATTTTAAGAATTCTTTATGTATTCTAATATGAGTCCTTTGTCAGATATATGGCTTTGCAAATATTTTTTCTGGATTTGTAGCTTGTCTTTCCCTCCTCTTAACAGAGTCTTGCATGAAATGAAAGTTTTAATATTGATGAAATCCAGTTTATCAAATTCTTTTTAAGGATTGTGCTTTTGTGTCATTTCTAAAAACTCTTCACCAAGTCCTTGGTCCCAGAGATTTTCTGTCATGTTAGCTTATAAAAGTTTTTTTGTTTTACATTTAAATCTATGATTTATTTTGAGCTGATTTTTGTACAAGGTGTGAGACCTAGGGTTTTTTTTTTTTTTGCTTGTGGATATCCAATTGCTTCAGCACCGTTTGTTGAAAAGACTGTCTTTGCTCCCTTAAATTGCTTTTGTACCTTGTGGGAATAAGTTGGCTATATTTTTGTAGTGTTATTTCTGGGTTCTCTGTTTGTTCCATTGATCCATGTGTCTGTCCCTCTGACAATACCTTGCAGTCCTCGTTACTGTGACAATAGGACTTGAAATCGGTAGAGTAGTTCCTCCTACTTTTTCAGAATAGTTTTAGCTATTCTAGTTCCTTTGATTTTCCTATCATACGTATGTCAATTGAGGGAAAAATTGACTTCTATACTACGTAGAGTCTTCCAGTCTATGACCACAGAATATTTCTCTGTTTATCTAGAACTTTTTGATTTCTTTTGAGTTCTGCTGTTTTCAGCATTCAAGCATTGTGCTTGTTTGGTTAGATTAACATATGAGCATTACATGTTTTAGGACTGATTGTAAATTTTATTGTATTTTTAATTTAAGTTTTCATGTGTTCATTGCTAATGTATAGAAACGTAATTTTTTTGCACGTGTATATTGTGTTCTGCCACCTTGGTGAACTCTCTCACTAGTTCTAGGATTTTTTTTGGTGGATTTCTTGGGATTTTCTAGGTATACCATCATGTCATCTGGATATAGGGGCAGTTTTATTTCTTTCTTTCCAAAATGTATGCCTTTTATCTCCTTTTATTGCCTTATTATACTGGCTAGAAACTTCAGTACTATGTTGAATAGTAGTGGTGAGCGTGGACATCCTCACATTGTTTCTGATCTTAGGGGGAAAGCCTTTCATCTTTCACCATTAAACACAGTGTTAGCTAAGGGATGTTTGCACGTGCTCTTTTTCAAGTTGAAGAAATTCTTTTCTATTTCTAGTTTCTGTGTCCATATTCATGAGGGATATTAGTCTGTAATTTTCTTCTTTTGTACTGTTTTTGTCATATTTTAGTATCTGTGTAATACTGGCTACAAAGGATGAATTGAGAAGTGTTCCCTTTTTTTCCTATTTTCTGGATGAATTTGTGTAGAATTAGTATTAATTCTTCTTTAATCATTTGGTAGAATTCTCAAGTTAAAGCATCTGGGGCTAGGAATTTCTTTAAATAATAATTTAAGTGTACTTAATAGTTATAAGGCTACAAATAAAATAAAATTTTCTATTTCATATTTCATGAATTGTGGTAGTTTATACTTTTTGAAGAATTGGTCTATTGCATTTTTATCAAATTTATGTTTGTAGAATTGTTGATAGCATTCCCTTATTATCCTTTTGATATCTGCAGAGTCTGAGGTGATATCCCTGGTTTTATTCCTGATATTAGTAATGTGTGTCTTATTTCTGTTTTCTTAGTCAGTTTTCATAGAAATTTGTCAATTTTATTAATCTTTTCAAAGAACCAGCTCTATTTTTTATTGATTTGCTGTATTGTCTGTCTGTTTCAGATTTAAATATCTGCTCTTATTAGTTCCTCTCTTTTACTTGCTTTGGGTTTATTTTGCTTTTCTTTTTCTAGGCTCTTGAGGTGAGAGATTATGTTACTGATTTGAGATTTTTTCTTTTTTCTAATGCAAGAGTTTAATGCTATAAATTTTCCTCCAACACTGCTTTAGCTGCTTCTCACAAATTATGATACATTTTATTTTTACTTTCATTTAATTAAAGGCATTGTTTTATTTCCCTTGAGAGTTCTTCTTTAATCCATGGATTATTAAGAAGTTAGTTGTTTAGTTTCTGTGTATTTGGGGATTTTCCTGTTATCTTTCTGTTATTGGTTTCTAATTTAATTCCATTGTGGTCAGAAAGCATATCTATATAATTTTAAATTTGTTTGTTTTGTTTTATGGCCAAGAATATAGTCATTTTTGGTATATCTTTTATGCAGGGAAAAAAAGAGTGTGTTTCCTGTTGTTTTGGAGTAAACTGTGTTATAAATGTTGATTAGATCCTATTGGTTGACAGTGTTGAGTTTTTGTATATCCTTGCTGATTTTCTATCTCTTTGCTCTACAATTTTTTGAGAAAAGGGTGTTGAAGTGAAGTCTCATTTACAATCATACTTTTTTCTATTTCTCCTTTCAGATCTATCAATTTTGCTTCATGTATTTTGCAGCTCTGTTGTTTAGTACATACACATTTAGCTTTTCCATATCTTCTTAGTAGATTGGCCCTTTTAACAGCATAAATGTCACTCTCTGTCATTAATAATTTTCTTTGCTCTGAAACCTATTTTATCTGATATTAATATAGGCGTTCCATATTTCTTTTGATTAATGTTTTGCATAGTATAACTTTTTCCATCCCTTTATTTTCCACCTGAGTACATCATTATATTTAAAGTAAGTTTCTTTTAAATGACGAATTATTGGGTCAATTTTTTGGTCCAGTCTGCCAACATCTTCTAATTCGTGTATTTAGATAATTGATATTTAATGTAATTATTGATGTCTCAGGGCTTGAGTCTGCCACTGTATTTTTTGTTTCCTGAGATTGTTGTTACTGGGATTTTTTTGTTCCTTCTTTCGTTTGTTTCACAGAGGAGCAAAAAAAAGTTTTCTTGCGTTTCTGTAGGTTACACAAACATTTTGAAGAATTCCATTTTGATTTATCTATAGTGGTTTTGAGTGTATCTCTTTATGTAGCATCTTTAGTGGTTGCTCTAGGTATAACATGGTATACCTATACATAACTTATTAAAGTCTACTTGTGTCAACATTTTACCAGTTAGAGTGAAGTACAGGAACCTACTGCCCAGTACATCCTTCCCCCACTTATAATATAGTTGTCTTAAATATTTCCTCTAATATGTTTAAAAGAATATTAGACATGTTAATAAGTTTTGTTTCAGTCATCAAACATAACTCAAGAAGAGAAAGGCTATTGTATTTTCCCATATTTTCACTCTTAACATTTTCTTTCTTCCTTTCTGTTGTTTCAAATTTCCCACTTTTACCATTTCATTTCTGTTTGGAGGACTTCTTTTAGTTATTCTTTTCGAGTAGGCCTGCCAGCACCAAATTCTCTTAGTTTTCATTCACTTGAGAATGTCTTGATTTCTCCTTTATTTTGAAATGTTACATTTTCTGCATATAGAATTCTAGATTGACAGGTTTTTTTCGGCACTTGAATTATGTTGTGTCATTTCCTTCCAGCCAACATAGTTCTTAATGAGACATCCACTGTCATTTGAATTGTTTTTCCCCATAGGTAATATGTTGATTTCTTTGTCTGCTTTAACAATTTTTTCTTTGTCTTTAGATTTCAGAAGTTTGACTACAATGTGTCTTGGCATAGATTTCTTTGGGATTGTCCTGTTTGGGGTTTGCTCATATTCTTGAAATTGTTTATGTGGGATGTTTTTGGCCAAATTTTGGAAATATTCAGCCATTATTTTTCAAATTCTTTTCTGTCTCATCCTTTTTTTCCTTTGCTTCTTGGACACCAATGATACCAATATTGAATCTTTTATTATAGCCCCACATATTTCTGAGACTCTGTTCTTTTTGTTGCTTTATGTTTTCTCTGTTTTGCAGATTGGACAAATTCTATTATTCTTTAAGGTCACTGCTTTGTTCCTCTGTCCTCTTCTTTCTGCTATTGAACTCACGCTATTTTATATTGTTATCACATTTTTAGTTCCAAAATTTCCATTTGATTCTTCTTTATATTTTCCATTTCTTTGTTGAGACTTTCTGTTTCTGTGCAGAGGCTTTCTATTTTTTTGTTTGTTATGTTTTTAATTTCCCATTGAAGCATTTTTATGATGGTTGCTTTGAAATCTTTGATATTTCTAATATTGTCTCATCTTAATATTAGCATCTTTTGGATGTCTTTTTCTCAGTTAGTTTTAGATCTTCCTGGTTCTTAGTATGATGAGTACTTTTCCATTAAACCATGAACATTTTGAGTATTATGTTGTAAATTCTAGATATAACTTAAAGCTTGTCTTAGCAGATGTCTTTTGACACTCCTCTTCTGGGTGAAGGAAGTAATAACTTGTTACTTCCTGTCGGAATGAAAGTTCTGGCTCTCACTGAGTCTTCTCTGACACCACACTTGGCAAGAGGGGAAGTCTAAACTCTCTGCTCAGCTTCTGCTGGTGGAGATGGTGGTGAGGCCACAATTTTTCTGTGGTATTTGGCTGGAGTAGATTGATTACCTAAAAATTTTCTGTCTTGCTAAATTGCTTCTTTCCTTGTCCTCTGCGTAGAGAAAACAGGCTTTTTTCAGGGATATTTTTGTCTGTTCCTGTTGAAGTTTCTAGTTCCCTGGCTTTTACATTATCCAGTCTGGATAATGAAAGCCCACTGAACTCCCCACCATGTTATTCCTTGGGTCCCAAGTTACCTATTTGATCTGCCTTCTTTTCTCTGTTTTTCCAAATCTTCTTATGTTTGTTTTATATGTAATATCTAGGACTTTTAGCTGTACTTAGTGGGAAGAATAAGGAAAGATATCTCTATTCCATTCCATTATCTCAGAAGCATAAGTCCTACCATTTGTCCTACCAACTATTTATAAAAGTAGGTTTTATACGCACATACACACATATGCATGCATATAAACAAACAATTTTGTCACAAATTTATATTTTCATAGATTATCCCTGGAAGGACACTCAAGAAACTAGTAGCAAAAATTATTATTGAGGAAGGTTTAAAAAATACTATGCAATATTTAGAACATTCTTCACATTTTAAATATATCTTTATTAAAATATATAAAAATACGTATTTTTTAGGCAAAACATTTGAAAAGCACTTTGCAAAGAAATGTCCAAATGGACAGTAAACATGTTGTACAGTAATTTGTTCTGTCATTTAGGAAAACTGTTTGGCCATAATCTACTGGAGAGGAGCACATGCATGACCTATGATCCAGAAATTCCATTTCTAGGTATATGCCCAACAGAAATGCAGATATATTTAAGTGACACGTGCAAGACTGTGAGTAACAGTCCCAGTGATAATTGCAAAATATTGACAACTGCCAAGAATAGAATGTATGAATAAATTGTCATCTGTTTTATCAGTTAGAATACTATAGAGCAATAAGAGTGAATGAATTACAGCTACATACAACATTATGGATGAACATCATAATGTGAAGTTCAAAGAAAAAAATTTCAAAGTTATGTGTATGTTTCCAAATAAAACATGTTAGAGAAAATAAGCCAATCTAATACAGGGTGTTAAAAGTAGGATAGCGATTACCCTTCAGGCAGCAATGAGTAAAAGTGTGCATGAGAGCTACTTCTGGAATGTTGTCAATGTTCTATTTCTTGATCAGAGTGATGGTTGCATGGGTGAATTCAATTTGCTAGAAGTCATCAAGCTGTAGGCATGTAATTAGGAGCTTTTCAACATATATTATACTTCAAAAATTTCAGAGAGAAAAAATGGCTCATCAGACTTAAAATATGAAAATTTAAGTATGGTAGGATAAAATTATTTATTCCATTCTAAGGATGGATAACTGAGGGAAGTACTGAAAACCATCAGTTTTTTCTATGATTCAGTTCATCAGTTAATGATTAGTGGAACTTTCCACAGATTCTATTAAAGATTTACTTCCAGTCTGCATTTCAGTATTTCTTTGAATTTTCTTTGATATTTGGAAGAATATTATGAGAGTTTGTACTTTCTACTGTTCACTGAATGCCATTTTGAAACTGTAGAAAACAAATACTTTTTATTCCCTTTTTCTGAGGAAGATTTGCCCTGAGCTAACATCTGCTGCCAATCTTCCTCTTTTTGCTTGAGGAAGATTCACCTTGAGCTAGCACCTGTGCCAATCTTCCTCTATTTTGTATGTGGGTCACTGCCATAGCACAGCCACTGATGAATGGTATAGGTCCATCCATGGGAACTGAACCTGACCCACCAAGGCGGATCATGCCAAACTTAAACACTAGGCCATGGGGCTGGCCCCAACAGTACATTTTAATATTTAATTTTTTATTATGACAAACCAAAGTTATTAACTGAATTAAAATTAGGTTTATATATTTCCAGCATTTTTTAACAAAATAAATTTATTTTTCACAATTCATTTGTTTTGGCCTAGAAAGTATGTATTTAATTGATATCTCATTTGTTACTGTCATTCAATAGAGACATCTATAAATAAAATGCATAAATTTTTTTAATTATAGAAAGTTATTTTGTTGTCATTGGTGGTGGGAAATGTAACACTTTCTTTGTCCCAATATTCTCTTTGAATTCTACATAGTAAACATTGAAAGTTTAGACTTTAGCTGACAGAACAAAAATAGGTTTCAGACAGTTTGTTTTCTTGGTTCATGGGTAAAATTTCTATGTAGACTATGCATGATCAAGCATTATTGATACATTCTCTCTGTTAGATAACACAAAGATAAACAGCAGGAATTTGCCATCATTTCTATTTCTTATCAGTTCCTCTCAGAAAGGAAAACAAAAGTTTTTCTGCTGCTATCCAAGAGAACATTTTATAAAAAGTTGAAGTTCACAAATCTGAATCAAGTTGACATGCAGAGTTATCTTTTTGTCTGTACGCTTTTTTTTTTTTTTGGTTAGGAAGATTGGCTGTGAAGTAACATCTATGCCAATCTTCCTCTATTTTGTATGTGGGATGCTGCCATAGCATGGCTTGATGAGCAGTATGTAGGTCCACACCTGGGATCTGAACCAACCATCCCTCGACCGCCAAAGTGGAGCATGTGAATTTAACCACTACACCACTGGGCCAGACTCCATATGTTTTTTTTTTTTAATTGCAGTATAATTGACCCAAAATATCCCATTAGTTTTCAGGTGTATATCATAGTGATTTGTTCTTTATGT
This sequence comes from Equus quagga, assembly GCF_021613505.1. Lineage (NCBI taxonomy): Eukaryota > Metazoa > Chordata > Mammalia > Perissodactyla > Equidae > Equus > Equus quagga. The sequence continues at coordinate 783,231 of NW_025798762.1, forward strand.
TAGAAAATGATCACCATGATAATATAGTTAGCATGTGTTACCATATAAAGCTATGAAAATATTGTTGACTATCTTCCCTATGCTGTACATTATATCCTCATGACTTATTTATTTTATTACTAGAAGTTTGTACCTCTTAATTCTCTTCACCTAATTCACCTGTCCCCAACCCCTCCCTCATCTGGTAACCACCAGTTTCTTTCCTGCATCTATGAGTTCATTTCTATTTTGTATTGTTTATTCATTTACTTTGTTTTTTAGATTCCACATATAAGTGAAATTATATGATACTTGTCTTTCTCTGTTCTGACTTATTTCCATGTTGTCACAAATGGAAAAGTTTTGTTCCTTTTTATAGCTGAGTAATATTACATTGTATATATGTGCCACATCTTCTTTTTCCACTCATCCATCAATGGGCACTTAGGTTGCTTCCATATCTTGGCTATTTTAAATAATGCTGCAATGCATATAGGGGTGTACAATAGTATGATACTGGCATGAAAACAGAAACATAGATCAGTGAAATAGAATAAAGACCCCAGAAAAAATCTCATGCATTTATGGCTCTTAATCTATGACAAAGGAGGCAAGAATATACAATGTGGAAAAGACAGTCTCTTCAATAAATGGTGTTGGGAAAATGGGACAGCTACACACGAAAGAATGAAACTGGACCACTATCTTACACCATACACAAAAATAAATTCAAAATGGATTAATGACTTGAATGTAAGACTTGAAACCATAAAACACTTAGAAGAAAACATAAACAGTCAACTCTTTGACATCAGTCTTAGCAATATTTGTTTGAAACAGTCTCCTCAGGCAAGGGCAATAAAATAAAAAAATAAACAAATGAGATTACATCAAACTTAAAAGCTTTTGCACAGTTAAGGAAACCATCAACAAAATGAAAAGATGACCTACTGAATGGGGGAAGATATTTGCAAATCATACATCAATAAAGCATTAATATCCAAAATATATGAAGAATTTACACAACTTAATACAAAAATATAAGCAACTCGATTGAAAAATGGGCTGCACTTGAATAGATATTTTTCCAAAAAAGACATACAGGTGGCCAGCAGGCACATGAAAAGATGCTAAATATCACCAATCATCAGGGAAATGAAATCACAAACCACAATGAATTACCACCTCACACCTATCAGAGTGGCCATTATAGAAAAGACAAAAAAATACCAAGTGTTGGTGAGGATGTGAAGAAAAGTGAACCCTGTGCACTGTCAGTGAGAATGCAAATTGGTGCAGCCACTATGGAAAACAGTATGGGAGTTCCTCAAAAAATCAAGAATAGAACTACCATTGATCCAGTAATTCTACTTCTGGATATCGATCTGAAGGAAATGAAAACAGTAATTTGAAGAGATTGTCCCTATACTTTTATTACAAAAAAAAAAACAAAACAAAGATTCCTTCATGATATCAAACTGTTAAAACTATGTATTGACAATCATTGCTTTTTTATCAATAAATGAATTTATTCTTTATAGATGCCATTCATTTTTCTTAAAATTTTTATGCATTACTCTAATAGTTGTTTAATTGTACTTAAATCATGGTGGCTTTAAGCAAAAAAGAGCTATACCCAAGAGATAGACACATTTAAGCAGCAAAATATAGACCTTGATAAGTCTTGCATACAGTTGCTTTCATTATTATAAATAGTTGCTCAATGCTATACAGCTGTACACACTTAGTAAAGACTGATAACACTTACACTTGACATAAAAGGGAAGATTGCATCTGATGACTTTCCTCTAGTGAGGCCTGAATTATTTGACACCTCTTCATCCCTCTGCACTCATGTTCTTTCTCACACAATTTCATTACATCCTCTACATCTGGCTTTTCTTCGCTTTCCCCAAATTGACCTAGTTAGTTCCCATCTTTGGTCCTTTCACTTGTTGAGTCTCTGCCTGGAATGCTTCTCTGGACCTTTACATCATTCACCTTTCAGTTCAAAATTTAACCATTGTCTCTCAAATAGTCTTTCTCAGACCACTCAACCTAATTTATTCACATTTTGTTTCCTCAAAATCTTATCCATTTAATTATCTGCATAGTAGTTTTTACTATCTGATATTTTCTTTTTAAAATTATTGTTATTAACTGTTCCTGAAATTAAAAAAAAAGCAACAGGTCAGAGGGCAAATCACGAGGATCAGAGATCTGACCCGTATGAAATGTTACTAGAAATTCAATGGATGCAGGCAATTGTACAACAAAGAAAAATTATGAAGAAGCCTGAAACCCATAATCTCCATATGTATTTTTTCCTACATTGGGCACATTTGGACTGAGATTTAACATATGAGGTTCAAAGTGATACATGTAGAGCATCCCTTGTACAAAAGGAGCTATTTTGGTCATGAAACATCTCCATTTTATACTCTGATAATTACATATGAGATATGATATTTTCCAGCAGTCTATACCCCATAAATCTATTAATTCCAGATTTCTATTCCATAAGCAATTTAGACCAGGTATGTCCTACAACAGGCATTCCACAGATAAAGACTCTTTCTCTCTGTTGATAAATACTACTAGGATGCCTAATTACATGTTTTTAATATATTTGACTTGGTCTTTTTTTTTTTCTAACTCTCCACAGGTGTCTCCATGGGAATATTGATGCACCAGGCCAGCCACCAACCATTTTCTTCCAACTTCCAATATACTCTCCATGACCCAACATGAGCTCATTATACTGTGTGCTTTCTCAGAGTAGGCACTTTTATGACTTCACTTCTATATGTCCAGTGCTTAAAACTCTACCTGACAGTACATTCCACCAGGCTGGTCCCTCTAAAATTTCTTAATAAATACATGAAATAAATAAAAATCACAAGAAAATGTAATGATCACTTCCTGTTTTACATGTAAGGAGCTTGGAAGTTGCCATTCCATCCTAACAACAAGTGAAAAGCTGAGCAGGCTGAATAATAAACACCTCTTCTTGGATCAATGAGAGAGTAAGACAAAAAGCAAACTTCTGTTCCCAAGATTGAAGAGGTAGACAGGTGAATACAGGGTGTCATGGATTACTGGATCAGAGATTCACTAGCAGAACCTGCCTCAAGAACCATTGCCAGAGTAGGAAAACATAAGCTGTAACTGATGAATTGCTGGAGGCTCAGTGTGGAAAACTCTGCGAGTTAAAAGCTCCAGATATACAGTTTGGGAAGAAAGAAATAAAACTGTCTTTCTTTGCAAATAACACCATTGCCTATGTAGAAAATCCAAAAGAATCAACAAAAGAACTCCTGGAACTAATAAATGATTATAGCAAGGTTGCAGGATACAAAGTTAATACACAAAAGACAATTGCTTTCCTATATACCAGCAATGAACAAGTAGAATTTTAAATTAAAAATACAACATTATTTTCATGATATCCTCAAAAATGAAATATTTTGGTATAAATCTAACAAAATTTGTACAAAATATATATGACAAAAACTACAAAACTCTGATGAACACAATCAAAGAAGAACTAAATAAATAGATATTCCGTGTTCATGGAAAGGAAGATTCAATATTGTCAAGATGCCAGTCCTTTGCGACACCATCTATAGATTCAACGCAATCCTACTCAAAATCCTAGGAAATTATTTTGTGGATTTCAAGAAACTAATTCTAAAATTTATATGGAGAGGCAAAAGACTAAGAATAGCTAATAAGATATTGAAGGAGAAGAACAAAGTTGGAGGACTGATACTACCCAACTTCAAGGCTTACTATAAAGCCACAGTAATCAAGACACTGTGGTATTTGCAAAAGAATAAACAAATAGGTCAATGGAACAGATTAAAGAGCCCAGAAACAGACCTACATAAATATAGTTGACTAATCTTTGACAAAAGAGCAAAGGCAAATACAATGGAATAAAGATAGTCTTTTCAACAAAAGGTGATGGAACAACTGGACATCAACAAGCAAAAAATGAATTTAGTGACAGACTTTACACCTTTACAAAATAGATTGTAGATGTAACTGTAAAATGCAAAACTATAAGACTCCTAGAAGATAACATAAGAGAAAACTTAGATGACATTGGGTATAGCAATAACTTTTTAAATACAACACCAAAGGCCAGATCCATTAAAGAAATAATTGATAAACTGGACTTCATTAAAATCAAAACTTCTGCTCTGCAAAAGACAAAGTCAAGAGAATGGGAAGATGAGCCACAGACTGGGAGAAAATATTTGCAAAAGACAACTGATAAAGCACTGTTATCCAAAATATACAAAGAACTCTTAAAATGCAACAATAAGAAAACAAACAACCATATTAAAAGATGGGCCAAAGACCTTAGGAGACAGTACATCAAAGTGTACAAACAACAAATAAACATTTGAAAAGATGCTCCATATCACATGTCATCAGAGAAATATAAATTAAAACAACAAGATGCCACTGCACATCTATTAGAATGGCCAAAATCTGGAATACTGACAACACCAAATGCTGATGAGGATGTGGAGGAATAGATACTCTTATTCCTGGCTGGTGGGAATGCAAAATGGTACTGCTACTTTGGAAGACAGTTAGGTGGTTTCCTACAAAACTAAACATACTCTTATCATACAATCCAGGAATTTCACTCTTAGATATTTACCCAAAGGAGTTGAAAACTTATGCCTACACAAAAACCTGTACCTGTATCATTTATTATGCCAAAATTTTGAAGCAACCAAGATGACCTTCAGTAGGTGAATGGAAAAACAAACTGTGGGACATTCAGACAGTGGAATATTATTCAGCACTAAAGAGAAATGAGATATGAAGCTGTGAAAAGACATGCATAGTACTTGGTGAAAAGAAGCCAATCTGAATAGACTACACACTGTATGATTTCAACTATATGACATTTTGGCAAAGCAAAACTATAGAGACAGTAAAACCATCAGTGGTTGCCAGAGGTTGGAGGTAAGGGGAAGGATGAATAGGCAGAGCACAAAGGATTTTTAGGGCAGTAAAAGTACTCCGTGTAAGGGGCTGGCCCCGTGGCTGAGTGGTTAAGTTCGCGTGCTCCGCTGCAGGCGGCCCACTGTTTCGTTGGTTCGAGTCCTGGGCGCAGACATGGCACTGCTCATCAGGCCACGCTGAGGCAGCGTCCCACATACCACAACTAGAAGAACCCACAATGAAGAATATACAGCTATGTACCAGGGGGCTTTGGGGAGAAAAAGGAAAAAATTAAAATCTTTAAAAAAAAAAATACTCCGTGTGATACTATAATGACGGCTATATGTCATTATAAATTTATCCAAACCCATAGAATGTACAACACCAAGAGTGAACTCTAATGTAAACTATGGACTTTGGGTGATAATGATGTGTCAATGTAGGTTCATTAAGCATAACAAATGTACCACTCTGGTAGGGATGTCGATAATGGGGGAAGCTTTGCCTCTGTGGGGTTCAGGGGCTGTATATGAAATCTTAGTATCTTCCTCTTAATTTTGCTGTGAGTCTAAAACTGCTGAAAAATAAAAAAGTCTTTAAAAAATTGTAATGATCATTCACGAGGGGCAAAATGAAAATCCCATTTAATAATAAAATATAAAATTACCAGAATTACACAACAATACAATAGTAGTGAAGAGATCTTAACACTGATCTGTCAATGCTTGGCAAATTTTTTAAAATCTACAAATACAAATAGTCAGTATATAAACAGATAATGTAATCGACAAGGTTGTTCTAGTATATACACACTCTCACACACAAAGACACAGATACGTGTCAAATCATTGATGTGCTGGGGCTAGCTCATAGCTTATAAGAGCCAGTTGTTAAATTTAATTTTGTGAGTCAGTTGTTAAATATAGCCATTATTAAAATATATATATATACCAATAATTAAATAAATCATTTTAAAAACAAAGGTTATAAAAACTGAAAACATCACTTTCTAGTTTAGTACATTTTACTATTATCTACGCTTTTTTGAATTTATATTTATTGTATCTTTAGGGTAGAAATACTATATAATGGTTACTACTCATCTCTTTCCAACTTCACGTTCAATGATATTACTTTGTTAGTTTGAAACTGGCCCCAATGGAAGTATTTATACCACAAATATTGACAAATGCTACAAATTAGGCTCTTCCATTCTATTAGGAGAGCTAATCGTTAAACACCAGCACACCATTGTATCAAACTATATAATAACCTCAACAGAAAAAAAATAGAGCAGCTAAATAGAAAAATGGACCAAAAAACAGAGACGCAATTTAGGAAAAAAAAAAAAAAAAGAACTGATTATAAAATGCTAATGTAACAGAGAGTGGTAACATATCTAGTAATTTTAATTTTCTCCTTTTCCCTTAGTAACAGAACGTTAATTTTGTTTGGGGCAGTTTCTTAGTCTGTTATGGCTACTGTAACTCAATACCAGAGTCTGGGTAGCTTGTAAAGAACAGAAATTTATTTCTCACAGTTCTACAGGCCAGGAGTCTGAGGTCAGGGTGCTAGCATGGTTGGGTGAGGGCCCTCTTCAGGGTCTCAGACTTCTCCTTGTAGCCTCACATGGTGGAAGGAGTGAGGGATCTCTGTGGGATCTCTTCTAAGAGTACTAATCCCATTCGTGAGAGCTCCACTCTCACAACCTAATTATCTCCCAAAGGCCTCAGCAAGTAATACCATCACCTCTGATCCCCCCAAATTCATGTCCTTCTTGAATCCAAATACATTCATTCCATCCCAACAGCCCCAAAAGTCTTAACTTGTTCCAGCATGAACTGAAAAATCTAAAGTCCAAAGTCTCATCTAAATATCACCTAAATCAGGTATTAGTGAGACTCAAAGTATGATTCATTCTGAGGCAAATTCTCCTTCAGCTGTGAATCTGTGAAATTAAACAAGTTATGTGCTGTCACAATATGATGGTGAGGCAGGCATAGGAAGACATTCCCCCTCGAAAAACGAGAAATAAGAGAGAAGGAAGTGGTGATAGGTCCCAAGCAAGTCCCAAACCCAACAAGACAAACAACATTAAATCTTAAGGCTTGAGAGTAATCTTTAACTTGATGCTCTGCCCTCTGGGGAAGAGGTACTACCTTCCAGACCTACTAGGGTGGGATTCTGCCTTCTGGACATGCTAGGGCATTCTAGCTCTCATGGTTTTGCTGGGCAAAGCCGCTGCAGAGGCTCTCCTGGTTTGGAATCACAGGCCAGTCGCTCTACTGGTCTGGGATTTGGGGAGTAGACCCAGTCACATGGCTCTGCTGGGCAGGGGTCCAGACCCACTCAATGTGGCTCCAATGGCTATGGGTGGCACTGCCCCCATGACTTTGGCTGGGGGTTGTCTGGTCTGTTGAAACTCAGGCAGTGACCCCTCCTTTTGAAACCAAAGAGGCAGTTCTGATGATTTCTGAATCACCTTTGGAGTCCTTCTTCCCTTGTCTTGAAGAATATTGCATGTTTGTGGGTGAATAACTCTACGGTACCTTCCAGTAAAATCTAAGAAGTCTGCCACCCTTCCCCATTCCTTCCTGTCTCCTCCCCCTTCAGTTCAAATTGGCTGTTTTGTTGTTGGGGTGGCTGATTAAATCTATGGTTTACACCCATACTAATCTCCTTATCAAAGGATTACTTGGTCATACCCTTTGTGTTCATTTCAGAACATGCTTTCTCATTATTTGCAATATGGATAGGATAAGAATTTCCCAAATTTTTAAGTTCTGCTTTCATTTTGATTAGTAATTTCCTCTTTAAGTCATTTCTCTTCTCACATTTTACTATAAGTATTCAAGAGAAGTTGACCTTTACTTTGAACACTTTGCTTAGAAATAGCTTCAGCCAAATATCTAATTCCGTTTCTCACAAGTTCTACCTTTCATGAAACACTAGGACATGAACACAATTCAGCCACGTTCTTTGCTATGTTATAACAAAGATCACCTTTCCTGGGTTTCCAATAACAAGTTCCTCATTTCCACCTGAGACCTCACCAGAATGGCCTTTACTATCCATATTTCTATCAACATACTGTTCACAGTCACTTAGGTGATCTAAGAAGATTGAGGCTGTCTCTGCAGATCTCCTTTTCTTCTGAGTCCTCACCCAGATTGCCTTTAAGGATCTGTTCACAGCCATATAGGATTTTTCCAGCATGCACCCCAAAACTCTTCCAGCCTTTGCACATTGCCAGTTCCCAAGCTGCGTCCACATTTTTAGGTATTTGTTACTGCAGCACCCCCACTTCTAGGTACCAGTCTTTGTCTTGGTCCATTTGGGCTGTTAAGACAAAATACCATAGACTGGGTAGCTTATAAACAGCAGAAATTTATTGCTCACAGTTCTGGAGGCTGGAAGTCTGAGATCAGATAGTGATGGACCCAGTTAGATGTGTTTCCCAGGCTCCCTTGCAGTTAGCCATAGGACAGCTCTTGCCAATTAGACACAAGCAGATGTTTGGCATTTGGAGAAAGCTTCACTTTCCTCAGACAGGTGCCAGGCATGCTTTTATCTTTCTGCCTGAAGGAGTGCCTGAAAGAGGAACTTGATGCATGAAGCTATCTATTTCCTAACTTGTCATGGAAATAAAATTAACCTTTAAATTCTTCATTTGTTTATTTAACTGTACTGCGAGTTATCTGTTATGTGCTGTCAAATTTAAATCTCTAATATACGTACTTTAAGAAACAGATGCAGTGAAACTCAACTGAAGTGCTTAAAGACCTGGAAAATAACAAGAAGGGAAAATAATCTTGAGAAAATTATAAAAGAAAAAACACCAGAAAATATTCATCATTTATGAGTATGTGTACAAAAAGCATTGTCATAATTCTCCTGTGTTTTTGTAAGGAGTGTAAGTTGGCCAAAACTACTTAAAAATATTTAAGATGAGAAAATGTGGATCCATAGTTTCACTTATAAGAATTAATCCTCAAGCAATACTTGCATGAGTGTTCATTCATTATATATTTGTAACAACAAGTATTTTGTAGTAAAAAATTTGCAAAAGAAATGGATGGAAGAAAATGTTTTTATGCATATAAAACTTCTATTTTCTTATAAAATATAAAATAATAGTAAATAATACTAACAACTGAAAAACAACTGAACATATTTATCATTCATCTGTTAGGCATTGTGCTAAGAACTTTACATGTATTATCTCACTGAACTTTTATTAAAATCCTATGTCAGACAACACTATTTGCATTTTATATATTAGGAAATTGGGCTTTTGAGAGATTTACATAATTTTGTTCCAAATGACACAGCCAGTATGTGGTAGAATTTGAACACGGTGATTATGATTGCAAAGTTCAGTCTATTGGCTATGTTAACAAAATTTTAGATAGATTTAGATAAATAGATATTGTATATATATTTTTTAGTGAAAATCATTTTATAGTTTCTATACCATGATCCAATAATATAAACTGATACAGAAAGAGAAAGAGGGAGAGACAGAGACAGACAGACAGACAGATAGACTGACAGACATAGATAACTTGAAAGACATTTAGAAGAAAAAATATGAACTATTAATAAAGGTTATCCTTTATGGGTGATTTTAATGGAGACTTATACTTAGAACAATATAATGGGTTAGAATTCTTGGGATTTGTGCTTCTATTAATTTATGTTCAAGGAAAACAACCAAGAATATTAAAGTTTGCTGAAATGGCATCATTACTGTAGAGATTAAGAAATAATGCATTTATAGTAATTTAGGACTTTAATACCTTCACTCAGGCATATTCTCCCCGTGTTCATATTGTGGATGCTGCTATGTGGGAGATGCAAGTTCCTACTTTGCTCCTGAAGGTGAAAGGCTTATATTTTCTGCAGAATCAGCGCTCAGTGACCAGCGATTCCTGCTCACATAACACAAGAGATTGCTTTAAGTCCTATTGTGCTTTACAAGCACCATAGCAAATACCAAGCTCATCTTTGTTCAGTAAATGTTTTATTTCCTCAATTAGATTGTAAGTTCCTTATAGGCATGCTGCTGAGCACAAAATATATAACAAAAGAACAGACCAAGTTTTTGTTTATTTTGCTTATAATTTTTTTGTTTCTCCCTTCTCCATATAATTAAAATATTATTGCTTCTTGGTGAAAATTTGGGAGAATATAAATAATGTCATCTTAAAAATCTATGATCTTCTTACCCAGAAATAAAATTAACATTATGCTTTATTTTCCAACTTCTAAAATATTTTAAAAATTTGGTTGCAGTCATAGTGCATCCTGAATTTTTATCATTTAACATTATTTTGGTATGCTATTAGAAATTTTTCATAAGCATAATTTTAATTTTGCATAATATTCTACTAAAATAGTGTGATATACTTTGAATTGCTTTTTCAATTATTCACCCTTTTAAATAAGAAGAGTGATTTTTTGTTTGTTTGTTTGTGGATGTCTGTGTCTGATTATTTTCCTAGATAAGCTCTTTTACAGTTAAATTTAGTTCTAAGGTTATAATTACTTTAAACCCAGGAAACTGCCCATTTCACAGGATACTACTCAAAACCAGTTTTTGCTATTTGAAAAGAGAATACTCTGCTATTGTGATAGGTTAAATTCTGCTTCATTATTATTATAATTTGAATAATTTGTATTTTAATGATAGGGTACACATTTTTTCTTTGGCTTTTTTCAATATTGTCTACCTCATAGCTAGATTCAAATTTTAGTAGCTTTGTGCTTAAGGTATATGATGACTGTAACCATTGTTTTGATTTCCATAAGCATAGTCATCAGCGTCATCATGATATAAAAAGTCTGAGACCCCAATCCCTGCATGATAGTATTTGGCTTTTCTGTTTCATTCTAAACTAATTTAATCACATTCTCTGCTGAACATTTTGTAGACTGATCTGCTCAGGATCAGTGTTAAATTCCCCTTTTAAAAAAGCTATGGGTGGAAACCTTGAAGAAGGTATTCTTTTCCTTTTCTAGCATACATAATTAGTTATTAAGCAATTTTGTCACAGCGTATTTAATACTTGTACTAGTCAGGGTTCTCCAGAGAAAAAGAACCCGTAGGATGTTTGCTTGTTTGTTTATTTTATTTATTTTTTTCTAAAGATCATCCCTGACCTAACATCTGTTGCCAATCTTTTTTTTTCTTTTTTGTTCTTCTCCCCAAAGCCCCTCAGTACATAGTTGTATATTCTACTTGTAGGTCCTTCTAGTTCTGCTGTGTGGGATGCCACCTCAGCATGGCTTGATGCTCATCTAGTATCCAAACCAGCAGAAACCCCAAGCTGCCGGAGCAGAACATGCGAACTCAACCACTCGGCCATGGGGCCAGGCTCACTTGTCTGTTTATTATAAGGAATTGGTTCACAGAGTAATGGAAGCTAATATGTCTCAAGATCTATGGGTGAGTCAGCAAGCTGGAGTCCCAGGAGAGCCCATGGTGTAGCTCCCCGCTGAAGGCCTGCAGGCTCAAGGCACAGGAAGGACTGATCTTTCAGTTCAGGTCCAAAGGCAGGAAAAAACCAACATTCCAGTACAAAGGTAGTCAGGCAGGAGGAATTCTCTCTTATCCAGGGCGGGGTCAGCCTTTTTATTCTATTCAGGCCTCAACTGATTAGATGAAGCCCACCCATGTCAGGGAGAGCAATCTGCTTTACTCAGTCTGTCAATTTCAATGTTAATCTCATCCAAATATACCCTTAGAATAGAAACATCTAGAATAATATTTGACCAAAATATCTGAGCACTTCGTGGCCCAGTCAAGTTAACACAGAAAATTAACCATGACAATACTCATATTTATTGAGTGATTACAGTGTGACAGTTACTTTTCTCAGGATTTTACATGTATTAACTTATTGAATACTTGTAACAAAGCTAAAGTTTCTATTACTTTTTTCCCTAATTTGGAATGAGGAGCAGGTAAATAGTTTTCCTAAGAGCAAAAAGCTGAAAAAAGATGGCATTAGGATTTCAACTACAGGCTGTTTTGGTGACAGAACTGGCATTCCTTTTCCCAATTCAGTGTTGCCTCTCTAGATTGGACAATTCGGATTATAAATGCAGTCATCAAAAATTATCATTTCTATCTGGACACTTTGTAGGGTGAAAGGGTGTGCTAACGATTATGTGAGGACAACAGGCACACATTGGGATTATAACCTGGAGGTTTGCTCACCCACAAATAAAGTTTTAGCAAAAGAACTATTGCATAAGTATGTAAGATTGCAGGCACATTTTTATTCCCTTTTCCTACTACTTTTAATGAGAGTAAGAATAAAGACTTGCATTTGCCCCAGAATGCAGAGATGGCATGGCTGACTAAAAAAAAAAAAATAAATGAATTCAGGGCACACTGATCAGTTACAGAAGGACCCGCAGGGCCAAGCAAACAGATCACAGTCATTCCCAAGGCTAGCAAGTAAAGCAGAGAGCTGGCACTTTGTAGCACATATTAGAAACTGGCTCTGCATTGAAAATCAGCTGGTAAAGATTCAGTGCTTAAGATGTTCTTACAGAATTCAACACATAAAGGCTAAGAACTTCACAGTAAGGGCGTTGAAGCAAATAAGTGAATTCCAATCCTGATGATCTGAACAAATAAAAGAATATTAAATCCACTAAAGAGAATCAGCAAAAATGAGCAACATCTATAACAGAAACCAGAACAGAAAAGATACCTTTCCCTTGAAAAGTTTGCTGGGTTTGCTTTTCAGTTGCTTTGTAGAAAACCTAAGATACGGCTGTCAGAACCACAGTCTGTATCTCTTATAATTTTGTTTATTCATTTTAGAAGTACCATATTAGTTATATGTTGTGCTACAAATTACTCCAAAATTTAGCAGCTTAACACGGCAAACATTATTTCATAATTCCTGTGAATCATGAGTTTAGGAGCAGCTTAAACAAGGAATTCTGGCTCAAGGTTTCTCATGACTTTGCCATCAAACTGTGAGCTGAGCCTACATTCTCATTTGAAGACTTGACTAGAGTAGAATTTGCTTCCAAAGTCACTTACAAGATTTTTGGCAGACCTCAGTTTTCTGTGGGCTATTGGACTGAGGATGTCAATTCATTATTGGATGTTGGCCTCTCCATGTGGATCTTTCTGTAGGAAACTTCACAACGTGGCAGCTGGCTTCATGCAGAGCAAGCGATCTAAAAGAGAGTGAGTAGGAATGCCCCCTAAATGTTTATAACTTAATTTCAGAAGTGATATCTTATTACTTATATCTTTTTTATTAGAAGTGAGTCACTAAATCCAGCCCACACGCAAGAGGAGGGAATTATACAAAAGACTGAATACAAGGAGATGGCGATGATTGGGGGCCATCTCAGATGCGGGCTTCCACAATCTGCACTCTGGCCCCCAGTGGTTCACCTCCCTCCCACATATGAAATACACTTCTTCCCAAGGCCACCCTAAGGCTCATCCCATAATCCTGTGCTTTAAATCAGGTCCTGGTGAGGATGAGGATCCTCAGGTGTAGTGTCTTCAGTATAGCTCTCTGAGCACAGTTCCTTTTGACTGTGAAGCTGAACAGGTGAGTTATCTGCTCCCCACACACCTACCATACAATGGTGGGGCAGATACAGAGAACCACTGTAGACATTCTTGTACAAAATGTGAGAAATGGGGGACTCACGTGAATCACTGGTCCATAGAATTTATGAAATCCATACAGAATAATTTTGGAAGTTGCTTGAATGGTGTGAAGTCTTGGGAATAATTCCCCACGGCTCTGAGCTCCACCTTCTGGGCTCTTTTGAGTCATGTTTCCTTTTTCAGGAAACTTAGCACATGTTCACCACTGAGCAGTTCTCGCAGCGTACTTCAAGTTTCCCGTATTCAATGGAATCTGTCCTCTAACTCCATCCAGTTGTTAAAACTTCATTCCTTTCCAGTTAATGCCCTAACTTTGACAAAAGAGACGCTACAAGTTTAGGAGTTCAATTTGCTTGTTTTGGTTTTCAGAAATATTGGATTAGACATGGGTTTTCAGAAATATTGGCCCTATAGGCTTTGCCTCCCTTATTCAAGGCCTTGAACTAGGAACTTAAAGCCCTGAGCTCGTCATTTTCTTTCCTCAAGCGCTCCTTGCAGTTAGAAGCAACGAACCAACTAGTTACATTATTCTGTTTATGTTCACTAAAATATTCTAGGAGAGAAAATAAATAATAATCCAGAGCCTTGCCTTTCCTAGATATTTGATTACAAACATCTTAGCCTGATAATTTGAGTAACTGTTTTGTCATGGCAGTGTTCCTCTGGAATCACTCTCAGTGCCAAATTCTGTATCCATCAGAGTTCACTCAGAGAAGTGGAACCAACAGCAGGTAACAGAGGACCTTCCTTGGACCACTATAATTCCCCAACCCAAGCTTCCAGGTCTACACATCTTTCCCAAATCACATGAGCCATGTGAGGAACTTTGTGTCCTGTTGTTAAACTCACGTCATCAATGCTGACTCTCTCTGCTCTCATGGTTAGTGAATTAATGTCATTTATGATAGTAAATGATTCCTTGATCAACAATACCTAGATCCATCTGACAGGTTTCCAGAACGCCGAACCTTAGAGAGAGGAGGATGGAGTTTGATCTGCTTCCAGGCTCACTCTTGCCAATAAGACTTCCAGTTTTCTTATATAAATAGATCCACTCCCTTCAGATCCCTGAGTATTAATAACAAGCCATAATGCAGTCATGCTATGTTGAGAATTTTTTTTTCACAAAGTGTTTACTTAACTTTGTGTAAATTAAGCTTCTCAAGGCTTCTCAATCTAGTGTCCAGAAAAACCTAAGGATCCACTGAAGATCCTTAATTTGTTAATAATATTCATGCTTTGATAATAGTAATTTACTTATATGCATATGTATAATATATATACGCATTTATACATATAAATTGTGTGTGTGTGTGACCACGTATTTCCTTGGGAGAGTTAGTTCATACTTTTATCACATTCTCAAAAGCATCTGTGAGCCCAAAAATGATTAAAAACCACTGATTTAGAGAATTCTGTCTTGGCTGAGCTTATGTTACAAATACAAATTGTGTAAACTTATGGATATTAACTAGATGACATGAAGTCTGAATTGTAAATGGGTGGCAGCAACAAATTAGAGTATTGCAAGGAGACTGGGCAGCAACTGTTTGAAATTGTGGAACACAATTGATGAGCCACATGAAGGGGAGAAAGGACTCACAGACATTTGTCCTGGTGCACACTCCTCTGGGAGACAAGCTAGGGTTTTCCCACTTATATTTGAATTGATTTCTTTCTTTCTCCCTAAAATGCAAATATAATCTAAAATTTAGAGAGAAAGAAAAATGGTACATTAGGTTGAAGAGGAATTACTGGTTTGTAAACATGTTTTTAAAACTACTAAATAAAATGGGAAAAAGTGGTGCAGAAGTCTTAAAGAAGAGTTAGACATTATCTGCCTAATAATTTTTATGCCTTGATGAATGAAAAAAAATTTAAACAGATGATAGGTTGACTTGAGCTCCAGTGTAGCTTTTCGTTATGTTTATGGGCAAAATTCCCCTCAAGCAGTAAAGGTGTAGATGCAGGCCACTGAGCTGCATGATTAGATCTTGATCTATAAGATGGTAGTTGTCTTTTTGAAGCTGACTCTGAAAACATCAAGCAAATACTGTACTGGGCATTGATATTTTGTTTTCTTTTAATTTCCATGAGATAGTAGACCAATATATTCAGTTATCAGGAATGAAAGAGTTTTTCAATGTGTTTATTATTTATATATTTCTAGTCAAAAATCTGAATCATTCATGTTTTTTCTGACTAATGGAATTTCCCCCCCACTCTCCTCAATTTTGAAGTTATTGTCAGAGAACTCGAATTTCACGTTGAAATGTCAGTTAGTTTACGTGCTAGTTTAAGATTACCAAAAAACAGAGTTTGAACTTTTAATATTTTTATTGTTTCTTTCTTTCTGTATATTAGGCATTTAATACTATCAAAAATATCAAAATATATTTGAAAGTGAAATAATAGAAAAGAAATCCAATTTCTAAAAAAACATACACCCATAGCTGTGTATGTTCTTGTCTATTAATGAAGTGTAGTTAACATGTAAGAATATCAACAAATTTTTTTTAAAGATTGGCACCTGAGCTAACAACTGTTGCCAATCTTCCTTTTTTTTTTTTTTTTTTTGCTGCTGCTTCTTTTCCCCCAAAGCTCCCTCCAGTACATAGTTGTCTATTCTAGTTGCGAGTGCCTCTGGTTCTGCTGTGTGGGACACCGCCTCAGCAAGGCCTGATGAGCGGTGCCGTGTCCGCGCCTGGATCCGAACCTGCGAAGCCCTGGGCCGTTGAAGCAGAGCACGTGAACCTAACCACTCAGCCATGGGGCCGGCCCAAAAATCAACAGATTTTAATTGTACATTTGATGAGCCGTGTCAAATCAAGATGTAGAACATTCCCATCATCTCAGAAATGTATGTTTTTTTTTCCTTTCTATTCAATCTCCTAAAATCACCCCAAATTAGTCACTGTTCAGACTTTTAGCACCTTAGCTTAGTTTGCTGGTTTTAGAAATTCATATCAATGTAATTATATACCTTGAACTCTATTTCTGGATTCTTAAACTCAGCACAAGGTTTTTCAGATTTATCCAATTGTTGCATGAGTCAGTAGTTCATTCATTTTTATATCCAAGAAGTATTCCATTATATGAATATACCTCAAATGTTTTATCTATTCATCTCTTGATGGATATTTGGGTTGTTTTCAGATTTTTAAAAATCAATTTTACTGAGGTATAGTTTGCATAAATTAAAATGAGCAGATTTTAAAGTTACAATTTGATGAATTTTGATGCGTTTATATACCTGTGGAATTACAGTCTCAATCAAGATAAAAACTACTTCTATAATCATTGGAAGCTTCTCCCAAACCGTTGCCTTCAATGCCCTGGCCTCTGTAACCACTGATCTGATTTTTATCAGATAACTTCAATTTTCCTATTCTGGAACTACATGTAAATGGAATCATAAAATATTTTTCATCTGGCTTCTTACACTCAGCAATGTTTTGATTTTTTGAAAAATTCATCCGTGATAATTTTTTTTTGAATCTTCTATGGTGTTGCACAAATCAGTAGTTTATATCATTTATTATTGAGTAGTATCACAATGTTAAGAATATACCAAAATCTTCATATTCATTCTCTTATCAGTGGGCTTTTGTGTTGTTTCCAGTTGTTATGAATAAAAATGTTATGAATATTAGTTGACAAATCTTTTTCTGAGCATCTACATTCTGTACTCATGGGTAAATATTTATTAGTTGCCATTGCTGGGTCATAGTATAGATATATGTTTAATTGTATAACAATTTTCCGAAGTAGTTGTACTGTTTTACACCCTCACCTGAAATATATGAGAATTATAGTTGCTCCGCATCCTTGTCAGTACTAGGTAGAGTCATTCCTTTTTATTTCAACCACTTTAGTGGATATGAAGTGCTTTTTCACTGTGTTTTTTGTTTGTATTTCCTTGATGACTAATGGCAACTAGTGAACACTTGTGAAGTGCCAGGCACTCTTCTAAACAATTTTTTGTGTGTTTTATTTTCAGAATAACTCTGTAAAGTAAGTACTGAAAGGACTGATAATCTGAGAGAGCTACTTCACTTTTGGAAAATGAAAGAAGAATCTTTTTTTTTTCCCAGCGATTTGGTATGATGCCCTAAGTATGGTTTTTATCATGTTTTTCCTGTTTGGTGTTCCTAGTTCTGGTAGAACATATGGATTGAAGTCTTTTATTGATATTACAAATTCTCAACCATGACCCTTCAAATATTTCTTCTCCCTCATTCTCTCTGTCCTCTTCTCTTAACATTTCATTTATACTTTATGTTATGCTTTTCCACCATATCCTGTGTATTTCTTGCACTTTTTTCTGTATTTCTCTTTTTTGACTCTGTGCTTTAGTCAGTATACTTATGCCTATTCTTGTTCACTAATTCTCTCTTTAGCTATGCCTATTTTACTGTTAAATCATGAACTGTTTTCTTAACTTTAATATTTTCCTAATTCTTGAATTTTTCTATGCAGTCAATCCTCTGGCTACCGTCCCACATGCAAAGATGGTCATCTCCATCCCCATCCCCCTGTCTTAGTGTATTTTGAATTTTCATGTAGAGAGATTTGATCTTAGCCATATTCCTTTTTTCTAACATATATATGAGTTGATCTTTTGTCCTAATAACCAAAAATTATTATTTTATCTTTAAAATCCAAATGTTTCTCCACCATTTGTCTTGGTGTTCAACATTCTTGGTTAATTTTCTCTGGTGCAAAATGTGCCCTTTCAACATCGGATTCTCTTTTTGTTTTTTTTTTTTGTGGAAGATTATTCCTGAGCTAACATCTGCTGCCAATCCTTCTCTTTTTGCTGAGGAAGACTGGCCCTGAGCTAACATCCATGCCCATCTTCCTCTACTTTATATGTGGGACGTCTCCCACAGATGGCTTGACAAGCAGTGTGTAGGTCCACACCCGGGATCCAAACTGGCAAACCCCGGGCTGTCAAAGTAGAACATGTGAACTTAACTGCTGTGCCACCAGGCTGGCCCCCAATATGAGATTCTTGTCTATGATTTCAGGAAATGTTTATTGAACTGTGTTACTAAACATTTGTTCTCTCCAATTGTTTTGATATTTTTCTTTGGGAAGTCCAGATATTAATATATTGCCTATTTTTTCTGTGCTCATCAATCAATTTCTTACAAGGAGTTTTTAATATTTATTTTTGTTTCAGGTCGCTCACTACTTCCTTATTTCTGTCCTTTATTTTCCCTACTTAACTATTCACTGGGTCTATAACCACCTGTGTTCCTTAAAATTGTGTCTTTATTTCTGTAAATGTTTTAGTTTTCTAAGAAACTGAGTTTTGTTCGGTTTACTAAGTCCTATCATCTGCTTCTAAGTTCAATTTTCCTGTCCCAGCTTTTTGCATAAGGGGATAAGGCAAGGAAATCGCCCCTGGGAACCGCAGAGTCAACTGTTCTCCTTAAATACGGTTCCTATATGAGGCAAACTACTTCTGACTTTATGAACTCAATCATGTTCTAGGGAGCTTCCAGTGCTCTCTAGTTCTTCCATTGGCTGCAGTCACCAAAATTCTTAGACCCGTACTGTAAGCTATGTGCCTTGTTTTAGAAGATATCTATTCCTCATAGTTTATGAGGTCTACCACCTTTTCTCACCTTTCTGTCACTGGGTTATTTCTACACTTTCTCTCTACAGCTTCACATGTGCTCACATCCTGTGCAAGTGCCACATGAGGTGCAAGCTCTCTTTTGCGTCTGATTTTGGATATCTGCCATTCAATATCTCCATGTCTTTCCCCATGCTACCCTGTCACTTCCATTGCTGCTTCCGGATGTCTCCGAAATTCGCTGTTGTTTCTGTTAGCGTTTGGAATTTGAGGATTTCCTCTTAGCTTGTACGTGTTTCAAGTCTGAGTGTTTTTATCCTCTCTTTGTTTTTTTTCTGAGAAAGAGTTTTTTGTTTGTGTGTGCATGTGTGTTTGTCGTTGTTAACTGTGTTGTCCTATGCACTAAGAAGGAACATCAATATTTTGAACGGGAGATTTCAAAACTAAGCTGCTACTTTGTTGATATCAATGGTAACTTTTAAAACCTTGTCTATTTTTAGGCCAAGAATTTGTGGGGGAAAGTTGGGGAGAATGATATGAATTATCTGGAAGTTTTAATTAGGTTGTATTCTATAGGATGCTTTCTTACCACATCTACTGGGTCTTCCTCCCGGCATCGGGTGGCACGTCAGCCCTCACCTTTCGTGTCCCCTTTTTACATATGCATACATTTTTATTGCTCTCACAGTTCTTTTGAGTGGAAATTTATTTATCTGCTTTCAAGTGACTTGGGTCAGTGGCTACACAGCTGCTTCTTGATCAACTTTTTTTCTCAACTCTGCAACTTCTTCAGTCCAGAGTTCTAGTTTATACAACTAGGTCTCAGAAAATTAAGAAGGAAGTATCCTATTTTATTTCTTCCTTCCTGGCTACTATGCAGGCTCCAACGAGAAACCTAGAGGATGCGTCACATCTACGTGCAGCAGGCCGGCTCTCCCGGACCTTGCATTTCCTACAAGTTTCTGTTGTTTGGACGCTTTAGAGCTCCGCCAATTGTACACTCTGCATGAAGATTGTAAATGTATTTATACATCCAGTTCTGATATTTTCCACTGGCGGCTTTCAAAATATTCCCTATTGGTCAGTAATTCATTTATTAAGTCTCTGGCTCTCACTCTCTCTCTAATGGATTCTAGTGAGGGCAGAGGAGGAAAAACAGGATTATCTAGCTATTTTTGACTTCGAGTTGTTTGATCTTTACTAAATGAATATACATTAATTATAGACTACAAAATTACTACAAAAAAAGGTTCTTGTCACATTTTCAGAACCATAATGATTTTTCAAAAAGGATTGAGATAAGTTAAATAAGTATGCCAGTTAAAATGTTAAACTATTTAATACAAAACAAAAGAAAGTATGTGAAAGGGTGCTTTATTTCATATATATTTTTTACTTATTGGTACAGTTCTTGGAAGCCTAATAAATTACTTATTATCTGATGATAGATTTCATTTACATTTTTTAGAGAAAATTAAAAAGACTAAAAAGACCAGGGTAGCAGAAAAAAGAAAAAAAAGAAAGAAAGAAAAGAAAAGCGACAAAAGGTAGAATGCAATAGACAATAGAGAAACCTAAATGAGAAGGAATAGCATATTTCATCACAACATCCATGATGTTCTCCCTGTCTGTGCCAGTCATGCAGACTTTTTGCATTCTTTTGAACATGTCATATTTTCTTGCCAGAGAGCCTTTGTCCACATTGTTTTCTCTGCCTAAAGCATTTTCACCATTCTGTTAATCTTATTCTCCAAACCTCAACTCAGTATCATACCCTTAAGGAAACATCTCCTGGAGGTTCTCCTGTTTTATGCGCTCATCTTTCTTTACAGCATCCTTTTATGGTAGTTATCATGTTCATGTTTTTTAATTGTGTAATTGATTGTTAACCATGCCAGACTCTAAAATTCATGAGTATATGAGCTATGTCTTGTTTTGCTCGGCATCATATTTTTGATATCTTCCTTAGAAGATACTTACATACTTAATAAAAAGGATTGAATTAATAAGTAAGGACAAATGGGCATCCATAAACTGATTCCAGTGCCAATATAACTGCATAATTTTGAAGAATTTTCCAAGCTTCTACTGAGGTGCTGGCTATAAAGATGAATATAAACTTGGAAATATTTTCCTCATAAGTGTAGCAGGTGACAAGGAACAGCTTAGAAGAAATTACTCCAATTTCCTCCTTACTGTATAAGCTTCCTCTAATAAATATCTGCAATTCTCTGAGGCTTTGCTACTCTGAGAATGCACGAAGAAGGGAAGGGATATTCCAAAGTGATCTAGAATGTTGGGAAACTTATGGCGCACTGGATATGTATGGAGAAGAACTTGAGGGCATCAGTAACAGGCTTACCTTTGATTTGTTGAGCTGAAAGCGTTTTAAATCCTTCTTAAGTCTGTTCTTAGCTCTAGGAGAAAAAGAAACTATTTCTAGTGGTCTAGGGGCTTGGGACACAAGGTAAGAAAGTTATTTTACCAAGAATGGGACATTATTTGTGATAAAGTGGTACAAACCACCAAGTCAAAAGACAAACTTCATGAAAATAGAAGGGTCTAAGTGACTTTTGTCAGGCATCTGAGGCATACCATGGCTTATTGTAATCTGGGGTTCATTTCAGGGGTATGTTCCACTTTGATTCTTTCCCCTTTGCAGAAAATAGAGCTTTGGAAATGAGAAAAAGAAATGATAAGGGCTTCTTCTCCTCATCAGACTTGAGTAAATTCTAAGAGATGAGAAGTAAAATTTTACAGCTAAGAGTCAGAGTGGTTTCTCCAGTAGATGATATGCTTGATGTTTGAAGCAGAATTGGGCATTGGAAAATTTTCAAACATACTCAAGTTGCCTTTCACAGCAGGGAAGAAAAAAGAGCTGACCCAATGGTTGTTAGGCTGTTTTGATTTCTATTCTTATAGTTAATAGTTAATGAGCGTGCGTGGCTTGATTATGACCAGTAAGTAACGAAAACTCCTTTTAAGGGGGATCGTTTGGTAATAGAAAGTGCATACCCTTTGAATTTGGAACATTTGGTTGGATCTAGACTTTACCATTTACTAGTTAAGTAGCCTTAGGAAAATCACCCAACCACTCAAACCTTCATTTTCTTTGTCTATAACTAGGACTGTAAATGCTTATCTACTAATAGGACTGTTCATATAATGAAAAAAAATACTCTATAGACATTATAAACTGTGAGCTCTAAAATTATGTTATAAATCTATGGCAGTAGAAAAGTCAGTTTATGCCTGAATTAAGTACTCCGTCAGCTTGATAATAGAAATGGACACAAATTAGTGACTATTTCTTCTATCTTTATATGTTAACTGGTTATATACATATGCTCTTTATGTAAGTATTTTAGAAATACAGACTTCTATGGGGCTGGCCCTGTGTAAGTTTGGCACGCTCTGCTTCGGTGGCCCAGGTTCAGTTCCTGGGCGCGGGCCTACACCACTTGTCGGCAGTCATGCCGTGGCGGTGACCCACATACAAAATAGAGGAAGATTGGCACAGATGTTAGCTCACGGCAAATCTTCCTCAGGGGAAAAAAAATTACAGGCTTCTAAAGTGTTATGTAATAACACCCCTCTCATATTTTTGCTGCTGTCATCATTTCACACTTTGAATACTTAACAACATGGTATCAAATGATTACAACTGTAAAGGCCATAAAATCAAATTCATAATCAAAGATTTTGTGATGCCTGATTTTCTTTCTTTGTCTTCTCTTTGTATAATCTACTCACTGGCCATTGGCATGAAATACTACACATTTTTCAGTAGAGGAAAGGAGTGAACTTTTGTTCACTTTCAAGAACTAGGATATATTGATAGTTCTGTCAACGGGAATATGACTACTTAAGTTTGGAATACTTAAGAAGTATGAAAAAGGCAAAATAGATTAATTCTACCATTTATGTTATAGCAGCAGCATTTGTGAGAGTCATCATTAACTATTTATAAATTTATTTTTTATTAGCTCTGTATGTTTCTTTGTCTACAATTTAAATACAGGGATTGAAAGCTAACCAGTGTAGGATAATATATGTGGTAAAGATTAAATAATTTTTCTATATTCCATAATTCATTTCTGTTCTTCAAATATATTATCCTAGTAAATAGGTATTTATTTAATAGGGGAATGAAGAGAAAATTTTATTTAGATTTCAGCTAAATAATTTGAATATACTGAAGATTTTCAAAGTGATTATTAACAGCAAATGTTGAATTTACAGTGGTAAAATTAGAACATATTTTGGAAAATTTTACAGAAACGAAAATAAATCATTTCTCCAAACTAATTTGGCATGTGTTTTGAAAATAAAAAAGGTTCAATCTGAATGATTAGGATATTAAGATTGTGAATTGGCATTTCTATTACGAGATCCAATTTCTGTTACATAAAATCAGGCACAGCATCAACTGTGATTGCTTGCTTCAGGAAACGGTATCTGAGCTGTAATTGATGCAGCACTGTAGTAGAAAAGGACTGGACTAGAAATCAGAAAACCTATGGTCTAGTCCAAGTTTAGGCACTTTGTAGCTTAACTGAACTTGAACACATCAGTTGCCTTCTAAATCTAAGCTATCTTAAAAGTAAAATACGAATAATTAAAACAACTACAGAGATTTATAAAAATTAAATAATGTGGCTATGTAAAAATTTTTAAAAGTAAAAAGCAATGCAAGATTGTTTTTTCTCACTCAGTTTTCCTTTTCTTTACTCTTGCTGTCATTCTAGCTAGCAATGCCTTCTCCATTCTCTTTAAGTGTCAAATATACACACTGTCTGTGATGCTCACTTAAAGAACTATGAATTCCCCTGAGTATTTCTTTAATCTGCATTTAATCACGAAGGCCCACTTCCCAAGTTTGTGTGAAGCACCTCGGAAGGGGATACGTGTACTCTACCATTGTTACTTTCCCATAATACCAAACTCTAAGGGTCGAGAGTGAGGGAGACATATCCATTTTGATCACTGTTGTTTGTACCTAGCCAGGTGGCTGATAGACGCTTAAAAATATTTCTTGATTGCATAACAAATAACTGGAATACAATTTCATTGATTGAAATAGAGAGTGCGATGTTGTAGAGGGGAAAATCATTCTCAGGGGTAAAAGAATTGAGGTTACATTCCTGGCTAGCTTTGTTTTTATCTATGTAACCTTGGGTCTGTCACTTCAACTCTGGATTTCTTCTTCTTGTGTGTAAAATAAAGGGCTTAATCGACAAATCCTAACATTGTGATTGTGTACATTTCTTAGAAATGTTTACATCCTTTAGAAATGACAGTAAAATGATTCAGACAAATGCCTTTAACATTTTCTGCTTTTCTCCCAAAATATCATAAATACAGTTCTAGCATTTTTGGTAAAAACTAAGAATTTTTAAAATTTCTTTAGTAGCTTTTCAGAAGCCCACTATTGTTTCCTGGGAGTGCTGAATTTTCCTCTATTATTTGTCTAAAACTACAATTTTCCTAATTTCAACCCCCCACTCCCACACAGTCTCCTCTCCTTTCCTCACTGCATGATACTCATGCAGTTTAACCTAAGTCCACTTTACTTTCAAGCTGATATGTGCCCAGTATATACTCGTGAGGGCAGTGCTCTTTGAGACATTGGACCAAGGGGCAGCGCTGACTCTCTGTATCTTGTGAACTCTGTATCTTGCCCCCAGGTGAAGTGTGGCCTCCCTAATACTGAGTTTCACATCCCTTTAAATGAAAGCAATAAATTCATACATTCTCCCCAACCTCCACCCTCTACTGTGATAGAAACTTGAATTGCTAAAAACCTAAAGCCAATAATTACTGACATTTCTCAAGTCTGGTTGGACCCTATTATGCTTGGGGAGCATTACAAGCAGCTTTGCATCCCGTGCAGAACTAGGGCAGGAGGAAGTCCATCAATCCATCAATGTG
Source organism: Equus quagga (assembly GCF_021613505.1). NCBI lineage: Eukaryota > Metazoa > Chordata > Mammalia > Perissodactyla > Equidae > Equus > Equus quagga. The sequence continues at coordinate 808,340 of NW_025798762.1, forward strand.
TGCTCTTAACCCTTCTTCAGTGTTTCTGAACCCTTAACTGTGGAAATAAGGAGTTGGCACGCACATGGTCTCCCATTAATGCCACTCATACAAAGCAGTGCAGCCCACGTGGCATATTTGGGACAGAGTGTTAAAGACAAATGTGTCAGCAAAAAGGCAGTTTCTGAGTGTAGTCTTTTACTTGAATAATTATCACATTTTTTCCCTCCTGGATTAATTACGAAGATCCCACAAATAATTGATTTCCTGACTACTGTCTTCCTTTCTCCATGTGGCTCAATTGGAGATGGAGATAGAATTTATGATTCCTAACTCACTTCCTTATTTACATTTAAGTGGACACAAAGTGCTCATGGCTTTTGAGCTTTTGTCGTGTTTTGTTTTATTTCCTTTTTAAATAATTTTTATAATCAAGATATGTCAGAATACAGAGAGGGTAAATCCCAAGACACAGCATTTCTTTTCAGATGTTAAAAGAAAATAAGTTTCAAGCATCTAATATGATTTCTTCCCTAGGCTTATGGTCTTATTTCTTCCTGTTTCATACCTTATGCCCAAAGTCTCTTTAATTCTTAGTCTCTTTAATTACTCTTAGGGATTTTAGTTTTAATTTCTAATTTTCCAGCTGGGAACACAGACCATAAACAAATACATAATATATTAGTGATGACAAATATTAAATACTGGCCTCTTCAAAATATGCCTGACATAATTCGTTAATAAGACAAAGTGAGTTCATTACTTTCTGTGGTAAGAGGGAGCATTACCTAGATACAGTCTTAGTGTCTCAGGGGAGAGAGGCCAGAGTTGTGAAATGTATGAAGTTTCAATATTAGGGTTTGACTAGGATTGGGTAAAGATCATGGCATAGTAGTTTAGGCCTAGTGGATGCAGCAAAGTGAGAGTTTTGAGGAAAGGGTTTAGAAGACTCTAGGAGGGAAAATAATCATTCGAAATTATTGCTTGAAAAGCTTAATAATCTGATGTTCAATGAAATATGTCTTTCAGGAAGTTCTTGAAATGAATAATAAAGTTATTTGTAAGTTTTCTGTTCCCGGGCAACAATTTCCCATAAAAATTTTTGCATAAAAAAGGACAAAAGCATAACCACTATGTCTACTTGGCTGTGTTGATGAAGGTGGTGGAAAACTCAAAGTCGTATTAATATAGATGGTAAGCTGTCTGAGTGTACTGAAAATGGTTTCAATTCCCACACATCTTATGGAGGAAAATAAGGTGGGAGTGGCGGAGATGGGAAGTGTGAGCTGCAATTTTAAATAGGATATTCGTGGAAGGCCTCACTGAAGATTCGAGCAAAACACGAAGGAGGGAAAGTGATTGCTTCTCTATGGTGAATTATCTTCACAAAACCGCTAAGGCAATTTATTGATGGCTGTGGGGCTGTCAGATGACTGTAAAGCCACGCAGATGCTTCCATTTGCGCAATATAAACGCTCTCTCTCTGCTATATAGTCTTTCTGCATTTTAAAACAGAAATTTGAAACCTGATATTTGAAATGTCAGGCAGTAAACAGCTGTCCATAAAATCTGATAAGTGCCTCCATTTACTTTTAGTTTGGCTATTATTTCAGCATTATGTTCTATTTTCTTTAAAAAGAAAAAAAGAAAGCATTTAATACTTTTGTGGAAAGCCCATTTCTTTTAAAGTGCAAATAAAATTGTGGTGTTATTAAGCCCACTTTTTGTCATTCCAATTTCTTTTCTCTTCGCCACGTTTGAAATGTTTTCTTTTTCTCCATTTTTGGACTAGTATAGGAACATGTTTCTCTAGTACAGGAACAAAGTTTCTGGAAAATGTTAAACATTTGCTTTCTATTTTCCAATTCAATGAAAAGGAAATATGATTGATCTTCTCTTAGTAACTCATAGAAATTTTATGAAGGAAAACTTGTAGAACATATTTCTTTAACTTATTTTACTATCGTAAAATTTCTCTTGTTTTTCATAGCTTATCTGCAATGTAGTCCAGAAACGCGAGCTCATATCCCAGGGTCTGGGATTCAGACTTGGACAGATATTAATACATGGAGGGGTCAAGAAATTCAACATGTTTTATATTCCAGTCTGAACTAGGGACTGATATTTCATTCTAATAAGACACACACTATATGGAAATATATAAACTAGTAGATTAACTTAATTTTTAATAGGAAATGGAATGGCAACTAGGTTAACATTGGAATGGGACTGGTCAATACATGTTCCTTATTAAAAATGACAGATCTCAGGGGCGGCCCGGTGGTGCAGTGGTTAAGTTCGCATGTTCCACTTCTTGGCAGCCCAGGGTTCACCGGTTTGGATCCCTGGTGCGGACATGGCACTGCTTGGCAAAAACCATGCTGTGGTGGGCATCCCACGTATAAAAAATAGAGGAAGATGGGCAAGATGGGCATGGGTGTTAGCTCAGGACCAGTCTTCCTCAGCAAAAAGAGGAGGATTGGCAGTAGTTAGCTCAGGGCTAATCTTCTTTAAAAAAAAAAAATTACAGATGTCTATAGCAATAACCTGATTCCTATCTTAAGTCTTCAAATTTCCTGACCACTTTTGATGTTTGTCTTTCTGAAATCAAATCCTAAATGTAAAATAATACAAAACTTTCAGGATATGTTTTGCACCAAAAACTATCTTTGAGATGTCCCAGAGACGCCGTGGAAAATCACAGATTTGTTTTTACACGTTATAAGAAGAGAGGTGCTAGAAATAAGTTTATTTGATGTGTTGCTATAATGAGTTGCATGGGAAGCACTGTCAAATCAGAAGAGATAGTTATCATCTCTCTAGGTTAAGTTTGTAAGGATAAAGTGTTATTAATAGAAATAGTTCAGAAATTGTATGCTATGTGGTAAGTTCCTAAAGATCTGTCAATGCCTAACTATCCGTGATATGTTTCTACTTATCAGACTCCTGGGGGCTGCATTGCTTGATATCAGACATCAACAATATAGTAATATCAGCCACAATTTCAGTTATTTTTTAAAATATTAACTTGCTTGCTACATTACTTCTTTAATTGGAATTTTGCATCTTCTAGGCCAGTGTTCACAATTGGAGATTTATGTCACGTACCTATTGAACTTTATCAATATACGTGTGTTTGTGCCCTGCTTCAGACTTATTGAATCTTGGTAACTGACATTCTTAATGTATTCTTGGTATAGTCTAACTATATGCTTGGTATATTTATGGTATATTATGTCTCAGGATTATTATATGTTATGTCCAAAGATTTTTTTTCTCTGTTTGATTATCTTCAACCATTTTTATATATTAGATGTAATATCCACTCCTCTTCAAAAATAGAGGTAATCATTATATTTATAGATATTTTTGTCTAAAATGCTTTGTATTGATTTTGTCTTGTTTCGCATGCCACGGAAACAACCAGATTTCATTGTCAGTTGTACTATTCTTCATATAAACTCTCATCAGATCTTTCCCTTTTAAAAATTATCAGTAATAAGTTAACCAGCGTCATCTTAAGTCTTTTGTAATCTACCAATACTTTTTTGGTTTACTCTGATGCTCCGCTGAAAGCGCCTGCCATCAGCTACAAGCCATGCACTTCATCTTAAAGAAGGACTGTCTCCGAGCTCCATGGAAAAGGACTATATCAGGTACTTTTGGGTACCAGCTTCTGAAGGTATCATTTAAACACATTTGAGACTTATACCAGTGAACTGAGTCAGGAATTCCAGAATTCTACTTGAAAAGTAGATGGATTCATGAGGCTGCTAAACTCAAAATGGTGAACAAGAATTATGTAGGAATTAGTGAGCTGACGAGGATGACTGTGATTTTTATTTGGAATATTATTCTTCTAATGTTCTAGTTATTATATATATAAGGAAACTCTCTTTTCTCTTAAGCTATCTATAATTCACAATTTAATAGGCTAAGCTTTTGTAAATAGCAATGAGACATCTGTATGTATCTTATTTTCCCTGCCTAATCCTTGCAGAATTGAAAACTCTTCTTTTCATGGCATTATAATTATTTGAATAGGTTCAATAAAAAGCTATACTCCTTGTGACCAGGGCATAGTTGGAATTTTGGTTATGCTTAAGGTTGACATTAAGGAGCCACTGCTTATGAAGACCTCTTGGGAAAACTGGCCTAGTTCCTGGTTTATAGAGTTCAGAGCTGTGGTAGGCAGAAAATGCCATCCACCCCCAAAGATGTTTCATGTCCGGATCCTTGAATCTTGTGAATGTCTTATTTTACACTGCAGAAGAGACCTTTTACATATGATGAAGATTGAAGATCTTGAGATGGGGAGATTATTCTGGATTATCTAGGTAGGTCTGATCTAATTACATGAGTCCTCAAGAGTGGAACAATCTTTGCAGGCTGTGGTCAGAAACAGAAGAGATGGAAGAAAGCAGAGAGTCAAAGCATGCATAGGTCTTGGCCTGCTCTTGCCAGCTTTGAAGATGAAGGATCCTTATCCTTTTAGGTGTGAAAAGTCAGCTAAAGGGACCAGACGTCTAGCGTAGTGGTTCTGAAACATTACCATTTTTCAGATATCAGAGGGCTTGTTAAAACACACGTCAGAATTTCTGATTCAGTAGGTCTTGGTGGAGCCAAACAATTTGCATTTCTAACAAGTTCCTTGGTAATCCTGGTGCTGCTAGTCTAGGACCTTAATCTTAGAACTACTGTTGCGAAGAATAGCACTCGTGCCGGGTTCAGCAATCTGACTGAGACTATATTCAGATAACCTTCGCAATATCCGCTAGGGCAATATTGGCGCATGTAGCATATTTGCCTGTATCACCCCTCAGAGAAACGAAAGGATTGTCAGTGGCTACAGTCTTTACTGAGTTACTTCTAAAATATCACAACCATATGTTTTCAAAACGATCAAAGTATGCATGTACATTGAACTTTATTACAAGGGAGTTTTGTTTTTACATAATGGATTCCTTATTTCAAGTTTTATAGTACTTTATTTTTCTTCATGAAAACAAACACTACCAATATTTTCTAGTTGATTTTTTGATATTGAAAGCAAAATGAAGGACTGCAGTGCTTATTATGTGGCACCAATGATGGATAGAGTTTTATTTCAGTATACTCAGAAAAATTGGCTTAAAGATATTAGAGTCTGTGTAAAACCATAAACAGAGTGAACATCAGCTGTGCATTTAGGATTGTAAACTTTTACATTCTATTCCATAAACTGAGGTTTATTATCTCTCAAAAGTGGATAATAGTTCTATGAAGTAGAATTATACATATTTTAAAATTTAGGAAAGATCCAGCTATTTATTCCAGAAAAAAAGAAAAAAAAGACTTGATTCATATAGAAAAATCCTGTAGCTTCTCTTTCTGGTTCATTTTGAAACCACTCATAATTTATATTATAATAAAGCCTTTATGATTATTTCATTTAGTGTTCTATGAGAGAAGATCAAGGAATGTGACATGTTTGTTTCTATAATAGTTGCTTACTCTGATTTTTGAAGAAGATTAACAATTAATTTTAAAATTCTTCAGATATTAATCTTTAAAATTTTTATATTTTTAAGGACGATGTTTTTCTTGAAAGTTTTTTATTGTAGTTTATAATATCTAATTATAAGATTGTTGATTACACACAAAAGTGAAAAAATGATCACTGTGGCAGCATTTATAAGAAAAATTTTTACTATTGGAAGAAATCAAGATTTTTTTATAGTCGAAAGATGTAAATTTCACCAAATACCCTTGTTTTATTTTCCTCATAAAATTATAATTCACAATGGATAATATACCCTGACCCTGAAATGCTTCTCTTAAATGCAATATTAAATTTTCATTAATTCAAAGGTATTAAATGAGTAGCTACCATATGCCAGAATCTGTGCTAGGAGCTAGGTCCACAATGGTGAAGACACATAATCCTTGTCCTCAAGAAATTTATAATTTTTGAAGGGGAAAAATAAAGAAATAATAAATGTATGAATAGCTACACAAGGACTTTCAATTTCATATCTGACATGTAAAGAGTTTGGAAGTTGTCACTCTTGTCCTTATAACAAGCAACAAGCTGAACAAACTGAAAATCAGTTTTTCTAAGGCCCATCAGAGAACTGAGATGTCATGGCAAACTGCCAGTCCAAAATCTGCAGATGCAGGCAAATCCACAGACGCTGCTGGAGCCATAAAGTGGTAGGTACATTTAAGTGGCTAATTTTGACAAATTGCTGAGGCTAAGTGTGGATTATTGTGAGAGTGAGAAACTACGGAGGGCTGCAGTCCTATGAGTGACCCACGCATTTGTGCGTTTGTATCTTCAGGAGCTCCACTAGGTTCTCACAGTGAAGAGCCAGGAAGTATGAAACAGGGGAAGATTAACCATTGAGGAATATGGCCAGGGAAATTTCTGTAACAAGGACCTACACAACATGGGAAACGGTCTTACCAGGGTCTTCTCCCCCAGGGCAGATCTCTCACTCAGGTCCCTGAAGCCTTCTTTCACCAAAAGAGGATGGAGAAGAAGAGACACTTGTGAGGGTCACAGAGCAGGGTCAAAGGATCACTAAAAGATATATTTATCCATAACATTGTAGAACGCTTCCCCTCCTCCACACCTTACCACCACGCTAACAGGGCTCCGCTGTAATCATGTTGACAATGGCTGAAAGAGCGGAAAGACAGATCCTCTCTGAAGAGTACTGAAGGAAGCCCCACGCCGATAGTGTAGATAAAAACAAGGCTGTTAGAGGAAAGTGAAGCTACAGCCACAGCAAACATTAAACAAAGCCAAACTCCTAGCCAAACTGACATAAAATGTCACACTAAAGACTCATTTACTTCAGTTCTTATTACCTAATACATCATTTTTGATTTTAAGCAAAAAAATTACAAAGCATGTTAAAGGCAAGAAAAAAAAAACACAGTCTGAAGAGACAAACCAAACATAAGAACTGGGTTTAGATATGAGAAAGAGGTTGGAATTGTTAGGGAATTTAAAATAGGTATGACTGTGGCCAGCCCTGATGACCTAGTGGTTAAGTTCTGCATGCTCTACTTCAGTGGCCCAGATTCAGTTCCACTTGTCTGTCAGTGGGTATGCTGTGGTGGCAGCTCACATGTGAAAATAGGAACATTGGCAACAGATGTTAGCTCAGGGCAAATCTCAGCAGAAAAATAAAAATAAATAAGTATGACTAATATGTTAAGGGCTCTAATGAGAAAAGCAAAAAGCATTGAAGAACAATGATTATTGTAAACAGAGAGGTAAAAACTGTAAGAAAGAATAAAAAAGAAATGCTAGAAATCAAAACCACTATAATGGAAATGAAGAATGCCTCCAATGGGCTCATTGACAGATTGAACATGGCTAGGGACAGAATCAGTGAGCTTGACAATAGGTCAGTGGAAACTTCCCAAACTGAAATGCAAAGAGAAAGAAGAATGAGACAAACAAACAAAAAGCAGAACATTCAACGATTGTGGGACAATTACAAAAGGTATAACATACATGCAATTGGAATGGCAGAGGAGATGGAGACAGTAGAGGACATACTTGAAGTAATAATGGCTGAGAACTTTCCAAAATTTATGACAGACACTAAACCACAGATCCAAGAAGCTCAGAGTAAAGCAGGTAGGATAGATATTAAATATTAAAAATTCTACACATAGCATATTCAAAATTCAGAAAATCAAAGACAAGATAAAATCTTGAAAGAAACCGGCAAGGAAAACAGACTCTATCTATAGAAGAATAAAGATAATAATTACAGTAGACTTCTCATCAGAAACAATGCAAACAAGAAGAGAGTGGAGTGAAATATTTAAAGTGTTGAAAGAAAAAAACCCGACCCATCTAGGATTCTATATCCAATGAAATCATTCTTCAAAACGGAAGATGGAAAAAAGACTTTCTGAAACAGACAAAACATGAGGGACTCCATTACTGGCAGAACTACCATGTAAGATATGTGGAAAAAAGTTCTTTCGCTGCATGGGATATCCATGGAAAATATCATGAAATAATTAGAATTAAGCTGAGATATAAAGAATGGAAAAGATTTTGCTTTTGTGAATGTGTGTGTGGGGGAATTTTAGGTAGAGGAAACAGTATCTACTGAGTTCCTGAGAGAAATGAGAGTGATAGCCAGTGTATGGACAGCACATATCTTGAGGAGTTTATAGATATATATATATATTTTTTTTTTGGCAAGGAAGATTGACCCTAAGCTAACATCTGTGCCTTCTTCCTCTATTTTGTATGTGAGACACCGCTACAACATAGCTTGACGAGTGGTGTGTAGGTCCATGCCTGGGATCTGAGCCCACGAACGTGGGGCCACTGAAGCGGAGAGCATGCACTTAACCACCATGACACTGGCAGGCCCCTGAGGAGTTTATAATCTTGAAAGGTTTTATGCAAGAGGGTAAAATTAATAGAAACTACCATATTTACATTGCTATTCTTGTTACTTGTAAATTCTTTACATTAATAACAAAGCAACTACGAAAAAAATTCCATTTACAATAGCATCCAAAAGAAGAAAATACTTAGGAATAAACTTACCAAGTAGATAAAAGACTTGTACACTAAACTACAAACATCAATGAAAGAAATTAAAGGAGACACAACTAAATGGAAAGACATCTGTATTCATGGATTGGAAAATTTAGAATAGTCCAGTAGTCCAGTAGTTTAGAATAGAAATTGTTAAATAGTCCATACCACTCAAAGCGATCTAGATATTCAATGCTATTTCCATCAAAACCCCAATGGAATTTCTTAAAGGAATTGTAAAAAATAATCCTAAAATGCATATGGAACCACAAAAGACCCTAAATAGCCAAATTAATCCTGAGAAAGAAGAACAGAGCTGGAGGCATCACGTTTCCTGGTTTCAAATTATGTTACAAAACTAGAGAAATTTAAGAAGTATGATACTGACATAAAAACAGACATATAGATCAATGGAACAGAATAGAGAGTCCAGAAATAAATCCACACATCTATGGGCATCTGATCTTTAAGAAGAGTGTCAAGAATATTTAATGGGGAATGGATAGTCTCTTCAACAACCGGTGCTGGGAAAACTGGATATCCACGTGAAAAGAATGAAGTTGGACCCCTATCTTACACCATACACCAAAGTCAAGTTAAAATGGATTAAAGACTTAAACATCAGAGCCACAACTAAAAGTTCTAGAAGAAAACATAGGGAAAAGCTTCATGACATTGGTCTTGGCAATGATTTTATGGCATGTGACACCAAAAACACAAGCAACAGAAACAAAAATAGACAAGCAGGACTACATCAAACCAGAAACCTTCTTAGCAGCAAAGGAAACAATCAACAGAGTGAAAAGGAAACCTACAGAATGAGAGAAAATATTTGCAAACCACATCTGATAAGATGTTAATATCTAAAATATATAAGGAACTCCTACAATTCAATAGCACAAAACCAAATAACCCAATTAAGAAATGGACAAAGGACTTAAACAGATATTTCTCCAAAGAAGACGTACAAATGGCCAAAGGTATGTGAAAAAGTGCTCAGCATCATTAATCAGAGAAATGTGAATCAAAACCACAATGAGATATTACCTCACATCTGTTAGAATGACTACTATAATTAAAAAACAAAAAAGGATAACACATTTTGATGAGGATGTGGAGAAAAGGAAACCCTTGTACACTGTTAGTGGGAATGAAAATTGGTGTAGCCACTATGGAAAACAAGATGAAGATTCCTCAAAAAACAGAAATAGAACTACCATATGATCCTACTCCTGTGTATATATCCAAAAGAGTTAAAACCAGGATCTCATAGAGATATCGGCACTCCCATGGTCGTTATAACATTATTCACAATAGTCAAGATAGGGAAACAACTCAAATGTCCATTGACAGAAAAATGGATAAAGCAAATGTGATATATACATACAACAGAATGTCATTCAACCTTAAAAAGAAGGAAATCCTGCCATTTGTAACAAATGGATGGACCTGGAATACATTAGGCTTAGTGAAATAAGTTGGTCACAGAAAGACAAATACTGCATGATTCCACTTATGTGAGGTATCTAAAATAGTCAAACTCCTAGAAGCTGAAATAGAATGGTGGTTGTCAGAAACTTAGTTTAGGAGAAAATGAGGAGTTGTTTAATGGGTGTAAAGTAACAGTTATACAAGATGAATAAGTTTTAGCGATCTGCTGTACAATATAGTGCTTATAGTGAACAATACGGTATCATGCCCTTAACAATTTGTTAAGATGTTAGATGTTCTGGTCACACACACATACACACAGGAGGAAAGGAAGAGTATACAGGAACAGATTCAAGTAGGTTATACTAGACAAGATGGTGGGAGTTGTGTTTGTTTGTTTGTTTTAATCAAAGAAATAGGAAACAAGGTCATCAGCAGAAAGTGAGGAAGAAGAAAGATAGAGGTTTGAAAAGAGACTAAAAGATAGGAACGTAGTTGAAGATGGGGGAGAGTGAGTAAAAGAGAGAAATCTAAACGTATCATGGAGAAGCACTTTCTTGAAGTTAGTGTGATGGCACCGTGTGTGTCTGTGTTTGTGTGTGTGTGTGTGTGTGTTGATATAATGGATGCCTATTGAGGCGTATAGTAGAGGACAATATTTGAGTGGTCCTCTGCTATCTATTTGGGGCCTGTAAGCATTTGAAAGCAGGAACAATGTTTTATTTGTATTCCATATTTTGTCTCTACACTGAAGGGACTAATGACGTTTTTCTGCAAGACACATCACACATGAATTATAGTAACACAAACCAATAAAGATCAAAACTTAAAATAATAATATGAGAAAATATAGCACACGACACAAAGAAGCATGTTACGTCAGTATTTCCAATTGCACAGAATATAGATTCTTGGTGCAAGTAGCGAGGACTGAGCTGAAGTAGCTAAGAAAGGTACCATGGCACAGATGAGGTGTGTTCTGGGATATGAAATACACATAGACTTTCACTAATTAGAAACAACAGAGGATGTCATGTGATGTACACTAGATGAACACAGGTACTAAAGTCGTACCTGACACATAGTAGGTACTCAATGATTTGAGTAAATTACAAGTGAGTTATGTGACATTAAGTAGACTCTTGATCTTTAAATGCAAATTTCCTCTAAGATATTAGTGGGGAATATAGTTGAAAAACTATTTGGGCAAGATTATAAAAGACATTAAGGAAGATAATGAATGTAGACATTTTTCCCATAGGCAGTGGGGAATTGATGACTCATGAACAGAGAAATCATTTGAGGGTGATTTGGAAAGAAATAGTAAGCAGTACTATGTTGGGATAATTCAAAGGAGAGAAGCTGGTGTTGGAGAGTATAGTTAGGAGATTATCACAATATTCCATAAATAAGTACATGTGATCTTTGTCTTAAGAGAAGGGACAATACATGGATGGATATTGAACATTTACAGTATGTGATACATTATGTTGTGTGTTTCTGGAAGATTGTGGTCATTCACACACAGCACACACTAGTTTATATTTGAACATAACAGAACGGATGCCACAATGTTACTTGGTTAGATCTTGAATCACTTTTAGGTTATTTCCAGATAAGCTAAAATGCATATTACAAACACCTAATTTTTCTGGATATAGAAGTTATAAGCCTAATTCTAATTTATTAGATATTTAGCATTTTATTCTTATAACTGGACATGGGCTAGGTTAAAAGGAATTACCCAATGTTTAATTAAATCTAAGCATTGTAGTTAATAATTTTGTAGCTAACTCAGGATGCAGTGGTTAATGTGATTTAATTTGTTGGCATTAAAGTCCTAATTAAAGACAGGAGTACAGCCTTTTGTAACATAGTAAATGAATTTTATCTGGTGTGGTTCATATGGTATACAGCTTGTGCTGAAATTTTCATAATCCAGTCATGGGAGATTTTAACAACAATAATTAGAGCACAAAGGTTTGTTGGCCGAAAAGCTATTGTAAAGATTTATACATTTTCCTAGTTAGGTTAGTTTAAAGTTAAGTGTGAATGAATGGATACTTTGAAGCAGCTTTGCAAACATATTAATAAATTTGACTGATTGGTACCATCATAAATGAAAATTCATATAAAAATTATTGAACGTGTCTTTTATGCAGAATTCTCTGAAATAGGGAGAAGGTAACATATATACAGCAAATTGTGCTTTATAACATACAAGATGGGAAAAGATGATGAGTAATTTGAGTTATTGAAAATATATCAAATTTGACATAGAATTGTAATTATTAATGCACATATCAACTTCTTGAAAATAGGGATTTTTGCCTAATTTATTTTTTGTGGATCCAGGAGTACTTTTCATATACTTTAACTTAATTACTTAATAATTATTGATGAATTTATATTGAATATGGAGATTGTTTAGATCAAATTTATAGTAGTTAAGTGAACATGCATTTATCATTATATTTTGTAGTACAACTCATCAAAAATTTACCTCAGAGTTTGTGTTTTTTAGGGCCTTCCCAGTCCATAAAATCATTTTACCTTTATCTTCTTGGGCTTTTTAATTTTGCTTGTGAGAGCAGGGTACTTAATCCACTTGGGGCTTATTTTCATATATGATGTGAGTTAGTGATAATAAAATCCTATTTTTTTATCAAGTGAGTCAAATTTCCCAAAATAATTTATTGAAATTCTATTATTTTCATATTTATTTGTGATGGTAGCTCTATATAAATTGTACTGATTTGTGGGTTCTATTTGGTCTATTTGTAACAGTTCCTTATTGTTTTAATTACAAAACCTTCAGATAACTTCATATCTGTTAGGGTGCATTTTCCTCGGCTTCTCTTATGTGTGTTCTTTTTAATTGATTTGCTCACTATGGGCATTTATTTTCCCAAGTAAATTTTAGGACCCCTTAATATAATTTCATATTTGGTTTATTTAATTAATTTGTTTAATTTGTAAATTAAATTTATTTATTTAAATTATTTTGGAGAGAATGTTATCTTTACAGTATTGATTTTTCATAACTCTGTGAACATGGTATATGTCTGCATTTATGTAGGAATTTTTTTATGTTCTTTAGTAGAGTATTAAAATTATACATAAGTTCTAATATATTTTTGTGAGGTTGATCACTATATTTATTTGTTTTTTGCTACTGTGTTATAATTGGTTGTTTTTCATATTGAAGAATACTATCAATTTTTAAGTTCTTCTTAGATCCAACAACCTTTCCTCTTTGTATTAGTAGCTGTAGCAGTTTTGTTTGTATTTGTATCATAGAATGTAAACTTTGTGACACCTTCCTCCTGTATGGCTTTAAATCATTTTATATTTTTGTAAATGCTACAATAGCCCTCTGACTCCTCGTTGATATGCGTCACCCATAAAGTTTCTTGAGAGCAAAACTTCAATACTGAGCCTGTTGTTAATTTCTTTTATGAAAATGTTTGCATTCTTGTTGAGGGGAGAAATCCTCGTTATAGTGAAAGATGCAGAATTTGCAAGGTGGCAAATGTTATTAGCTTCCATATGTTGCTGCTGAAGTGCAGATACACCATATAATAGCAAAAAAAAATCAGAAAATTTTCCTCTTCCTAGCTATGCCTACGTGGAGTGTGTAGCATCCTTCCTTTTGGAGACTTACCCTTTTGAAAGATGTTACATCATCCTGGTGAGACACTCCAAGAATCCAGACTTCCAGATTTGAGGGGAAAAATTACCAAGATCAGGCCGATTGTGGTTTCTTTTCTTCAACAGTGTTTGTCAGAGAATTGGGCATGTAATCTAAACAGTGCCACTGAGATTTTAGGAAACAAGGAAAGGAAAAAATAAAAACCCTAAACCTGCTAAACTATGAGATGTGACATTGGGGCCTCTGGTGGTCGTCTTGTCTGTCTGAATGGTGGAAGCCCTTCTGAAGAGCTCATGAAAGGAGCCCTGCCCAGGAGGAAGTAAAGTCAGGTCAATAGGAAGAGAGAGGCCTGAATTCACGCGCCTTCTTAAAATTCTCAAGCTGGGCACTATGTTTTCTTTTGTTAGAACTAGTTTGAGGTGTATTGATATCATTTGCAGTCAAAAGTTTCCTAATACTTAATCTGATACTGACAAGCTCTAACGTGTGAAATTTTTTGGGTCATTAGATGTGTGTGAATATTCCTCCACTAACAATTGGGAATTTGGCAATTGTTGTTTGACAGTAAAGCAGCTGGTTAAATTATCTGTGTGTGTGTGTGTGTGTGTGTGTATGAATATGTTTGTGTTGGGGGCTAGCACATATGCCTACAGGGTTTGGAAGTTTAGAGAATTAAGTAGAAAAATGTCAAGACTATGGAATTGTGTTGGCTCATTCCTGTGGCATTTAATGTTGCCTTGAAAGAAGTAGAGACATAACTTTACTGAGAATCACAGACCTTGGAGGGTAGTGCAGACCATTGTGACAACTTAGGCTTTTGCTTTGAGTGAAATGGAGAACTACTGAATAGTTTTGAACTATGGAATGAGATGATCTGAATGATTACTTTAAAGCTCACTCCAGCTTTTGAGTAGAAAATAGACATCAGAAACACAAGGAAAGACCAATTAGGAATCTATTCGAATGATCTAGCTGAGAAATGGTGGACCTGCAGGTTAATGGCAGTGGATGCAGTAAGAAGCTGTCAGTTTCAGATAAATGGCTTAGTCTATACATACTATGAAAGTTGATTAGCTAATTGGAAATCCCGTATTGATCATCCAGAGAAACCGAATAACAGATAACCTAACATTCCTCTAAACACTGACCCCTTCCAGTTCCCTGGGGACCCCTGCCTCCCCTTTTCAGCTCACTCAGTAGGAAGAGTGCCAGGTTGAGATATTTCAGAGCATTTGCTCCCCAGAGGGCAGAATACTTAAATATATTTCTCCAGGTTCCATTCTACGTGATTTCCTATTGTCGTTCCAGCCAATATATGTGCAAGTGTCCAGCGATGCTTCTACAGTAAGGCTGTGTATTGTAAATGTGGACCAAAGGAGATGACAGGTATGTTGTGCGTGTTTAAAAATGTATTTACTTAAACCTAAAAAAATTTTGATGTGTATTGCTAGCTTGGTACCCTATAATTTAAACACTTTAAATGTTTTTAAGAACT
Organism: Equus quagga; assembly: GCF_021613505.1. Taxonomy (NCBI): domain Eukaryota; kingdom Metazoa; phylum Chordata; class Mammalia; order Perissodactyla; family Equidae; genus Equus; species Equus quagga. The sequence goes on from NW_025798762.1 coordinate 823,454, forward strand.
ATATACACCTTTGAGTCTGTTAGACAAACTATTAAAGGAAACTTTGTTTTTAGCCATGCAGAACTATATATTGCTCTCTCTTGAGAATTGTATCATCAAGCTCATTAAGTGGTGCATCTGAGAAGAATAAGAGTGCTAATTATGTTTATAATGAAAAATAATAATATATAAATAAAATGTGTTGATGTTACACTAATGCATATTAAAAACATTAAGAAGGGTCTATGCTGTGCTTATTATAGCAAGCTTGTTAATTTGTACCAACATTTTAATTTTCACCTATAATCTAGTGAGGAAGACATTTTAATGATGTAAAGTGAGACAGATACAGAAAGGAGTTAGACAATATTGTATTTCTTATGTTTAAGAACTATTGCAGGATTTATGTATTTTAATGAAAAATTTATTAATTGATTAAAAACCAATTTGCCAAGATGTTTCTCCGTATTAGTGTCTAATTAATAATTTATATTTTCCTAGATTAAGCAGTTTTGAAAGCTAATGTTTTCTTCTGTATAGGACTAGTTTTTAGCAAACAACCATATGTAAAGCCTTGCAAACACTGGATTCCATAAGAACCCCACTGAGAGTTTTTCTCAAAAATAGACAAGCTTATTCTAAAATTGATTAGAAAATATGAAGGATTTAGAAAAGCCATAGCAATTTAGAAAATGAAGAGCAAAGTTGAAGGACTTACACTGCCTGATTTCAAGATTTACCATAAAGCTACAGTATTTAAGATATTATGGTATTACTTAAGTATGACATATATATTGGTGGCATAAGATAGAGAGTTCAGAAATAAACCTACACGTATATGGTTACTTCAGTTTTGATAAAGATGCCAAAGAAATTCAGAGGGGGAAATGACAGTCTTTAAAAAAAAGTGGTGATAGGTAAGTTGAATATCCATGTGGGAAAAAATTGAACCTAAAAACTTAGTATACGCCATTTATAATACTTATTTCAGAATTGATCATTGACTTAAATGTATAAAGTAAAACTGTAAAGCTTCTAGAGGAGAGAAAAGGGAAAAAATCTCGTGACCTTGTGTGAGGTAATGATTTCTTTAACTGAACACAAAAATCATGAATCATGAAATCAAAAAAATAATAAATGAGACTTCAAAATTAAAATTATGATGCTCTTTAATAATCACTGTAAGAAAATAAAAAGGCAAGCCATATGAAGGCAGGAAATATTTTCAAAGTGCATATTTGGTAAGGGACTTGTACACAGATATAAAACGAACACTTATAACTCAATAATAACAAGAAAATAATCTAATGAAAAATAAGGTAAAGATTATGTTCTTGCTGTCATTGAGTTTTGAAAATATTTTCTTCCATTCTATGGCTTGCTTATGATTTATCTACTGCAACGTGCTAAATTACCCAAGACTTAGCAACTGAAAGAAAGAAACATTTATTGCCCCCCAGTGTCTGTAGGCCAAGAACCTGGGAGGAGTTAGCCAGATTTATCTACTGCACAGTCTCTCATAAGACTGCAATCAAAGCGCAAACAAAGGCTGCAGACATCTGCAGGCTCAACTCGGAGTGGATCAGCTTCCAATTCCACTCGCACGGCTGCTGGAAGGCCTCAGAACATCTACTTGAGGTCTCAGTTGCATGGACCTCTCTCCACAGGGCTGCCTCAAGAGATGGCAGGTGAGGGCCCCAGAGAGAAATCTTTTTATAACCTAGTTTCAAAATGACATCCCATCACTTCTGTCTCATTCTGTTCATTAGAAGTGAGTCAGTAAGTTCAGTGCATACACAAGGTGAGGATATTACACAAGGCTGTGAATTCCAGGAGGCAAAGAATGTTGGGGTCGTCACAGAGGCACTGATCACATTACACCTTCTGGTCCCCAGTGATTCATATCTTTCCTGCAAGTAAAATACTCGAGATCTCAAAAATAGTTTTGTTGTTTTTTGGTAGATGGGTTATTTTGATTGAGGTATAGTTGACATATAATATTATATGAGTTTCAGGGGTACAACATAATGATTCCATGTTGGTATATATGAAGAAATCATCACCACAGTAAGTCTAGTTAGCATCCATACATAGTTACAAAATTTTTTTTCTTGTTTTGAGGACTTTTAAGATTTACTCTCTTAGCAACTTTCAATACAGTATTCAATACAGTATTATTAACTGTAGTCACCATCTTATTCATTACATCCTCATGACATTCATTTTATAACTGGAATTTTGTACCTTTTGACCTCCTTCACCCATTTTGCCCACCCTCACCCCTCTGCCTCTGGCAACCACAAATCTGTTCTCTGTGTCTATGAGTTTTTTCTTTTCTTTTCAGATTCCACGTATAAGTGAGATCATATGGTATGTATCTTTCCCTGATTTATTTCACTTAACACAATGCCCTCAAGGTCCATCCATGTTGTCACAAATGGCAATATTTCATTATTTTTTTATGGCTGAATAATATTCCATTATATATATATATGTATATATATATATTCTCTTTATTCATCCATCGATGGACACAGGTTGTTCCTATATCTTGGTTATTATAAATAACGCTAAAATGAAAATGGGGATGCATATATCTTTTTGAGTTAGTGTTTTTATTTTCTTTAGATAAATATCCAGAAGTGGAACTGCTGGATCCTATGATAGTTCTATATTTAATTTTTTGAGGAAACTCGATACCGTTTTCTATAGTGGCTACACCAATTTACATTCCCACCAACAGTGTGCAAGTGTTCCCTCTTTTCCATGTCCTCATCAAGACACGTTATTTCTTGTCTTTTGATAATAGCTATCATAACAGGTGTGAGGTGACATCTCATTGTGGTTTTGATTTGCATTTCTCTAATGGTTAGTGATGTTGAGCACCTTTTCATGTACATTTTGGCCATCTGTATGTCTTCTTTGGAAAAATATGTATTCAGATCTTCCACCCAGTTTTTAATCTGATTGTTTATTTTTTTGCTATTGAGTTGTAGGAGTTCTTTATGTATTTTGGATATTAACCCCTCACCAGATATATGATTTGCAAATATTTTCTTTCATTTTGTAGGTCATCTTTTCATTTTGTGGATGGTTTCTTTCGCTGTACAGAAACTTTTTAGTTTGATGTAGTCCCACGTTTATTTTTGCTTATGATGCCTTTGCTTTTGGTGTCTTATGATGATCATGTGATTTTTATCCTTCATTTCATTAATGTGGTGTATTACATTGATTGATGCGCAGATATTGAACCATCCTTGCATCCCTGGAATAAATCCCACTCGATAGTGGTGTATAATCCTTTTCATGTATTGTTGAATTTGGTTTGCTAGGATTTTGTTGAGGATTTTTGCATCTATGTTTATCAGAGATATTGGCCTGACAATTTTATATTATTATGGTGCCTTTATGTTTACTGGACTCCATTTATAAGTTTAGTTTAAAGAAACCTTCATAACTTAGTTAAGGAAATTGGTTTGAGTAGGAAGTTTTTAATGTCCCCTCATTCTTGAAAATATATTAGCACATATACAAATATATACTTTTAAGGAGAAATGCTTTTTTATTTTGCTAAACATCTTTCATTTTCTTTCTAAGTAAAAAACGAGAATTTTTATAATATATACCTTTCATCTCTTAAGTAGATTCCTCTTTAAAATTGCTCCATATAGTCTTTACTTATATTTTCCATTAATTCTAGTCTGAATCAAATTGCCATCTCTAACGTTTGAGAAATTTGGAACTGATATAATTTTGAGGTATATTTTTCAAACTTGCAAGAAATTATGTTTAAGAATACCAGTGGACACTTATTTGTTTACCATTTCATTTTTTTTTTTACTTTGGATTAAAAATTAACTATTTTTTACTTTCAAAGGATTACAAGAAATTTATTTTGTTCTCCCTATGCTTTTTAAAAAATTAATGAAGTTTCAATAATTTTTGCAAACTCTTTCCAATTCAAAACAATTTTATTCTCTGATATATATCCTATCTCTCTCCTTGGAGAGCTCTTTATCCCATTACTGAATCAGCTCAATGTCCAGAATCTCATCATCTAAATCAGCTCCATACATGGATGAAGCCCTTTAGGTGTGTTTCCTAAGTACATATCCTCAATTATAGTTCCTTTCAAACTATGGAACCAGGAAACCAAAAAGACATGTTATGGGCCCTCAATATATATAACATAAATGGTGAGACAGGCATAGGATAATTGCTATAGACATTCCAGTTTAAGAAGGAGGGAAATGAGAGGCAAAATGCAGTCACTTGTTCCTAAGAATTCTAAAATCTATCCAAATATTGGAAACTCCTTGATTATGTCTCAAAGCCCAGAGATAATTCTCGTTGGCATTCATGTCTGCTCTCTGGGCTCTTGGTTTCACCCTATGAGTCATTTTTTCTTTTGCATGAAAAGTAGCACCTTTTTTGCAGTAAAGCAGATGCAGTAGCCTGCTTCCTGCAAGTAGAATTCTGGAGGTTAGAGGCCTCTTCTTTTTTGGTAGTTTCTTAATTTTAGCATCATGAGAGTCTAGAGAGGCTGAAGATTCTTCAAACCGTCAAGTCCTGCCTCTTTTTAAAGTCCTTCTTTCACTTTATCTCTTTTCTCTTGACTTTCACTATTAGCAGCATGAAGAAACCAGGCCACACCTTCGAACTTTTCTTGGACATCTCTTTAAGGAGATCACCCAGTTGGTTAGGCACATCTTCTACATTCTACACAATCAAGTTTAGTGTTGCTAATCTTTCTGCCATTAAATAACAAGGATTTCCCTTCTTCTGGTTTTCAAAAGAGACTTTTTCTCACTTTCCTATAAGCCCTCACCCACAGCATATTCAAAGTACAAAATTCCACAAATAGCATTTTCAAGGAACTTTAAGTTTCTAGTCACTAACCCTCTCCTCAAAGCCTACTGCTCTATTTCAAAGCCATTCTCACATTTTAGGTTTTTGTAATGGCAATCTCCACATCCAGGCACCAGAATAGATTAGAAATCTATTGTTGCCTAACAAATTACTCCAAAACATAGTGGTTGAAAACAGCAAACATTCATTATTTTGTAGTTTCTGTCAGTCCAGAAGCCAGGCACAGATTTGCTGGATATTTCTGCCTAATGGGTCTCTCAGGAGACTGCAGTCAAGGTGTCAGCTGGGACTACAGTTGTCTCATATTTCAACAAGGGAGGGATTCACTTCCAAGCTTTCTCTCCTGATTCTTGGCAAGCTTCAGGAGGTCTGCTTGTGACATAGTAGTGATATGGACCTCTCCACAGGGCTGCCCCATGATGTGCCAACTGCTTTCTCCCTGAGTGGGCAATCCAAGACAGAGCAAGAGAGAGTGCTAAAGACAAAGGCTACAGTCTTTTTATGACCTAATATCAGAAGTGACATCTCTTTACTTCTGCTATATTCTTGTCACTAGAAATAAGTCAATATGCCCAGCCCACATTCAAGAATAAGGTATTACACAAGGGCCTGAACACCAGCAGGCAGGGATCTCTGGGGTTGGGGCAGTGGGGAGGATGGGGAGGGGAGCATTTCAAGGCTGAATACTACAATAGTTTGGTATAAATACATACTAGTAGTGATTTGGAATTGTCTGTAATATTGTGTTAAATATTTCCCTCAATTTCAATGTTTTTACAAAAGTATACTTCATGTCTTAAAGGCGAAACCAGAAAACTTGAATGGATGGAAAATTTCCTCAATGTATCTTTTAAGACATACTTTAGCAGATTCTAATTAGATGTAGGTGAAGTTGCCTTTTTGCATACTTCCTAGCTCTTGTTTTGCGTATGTATGCACTGTGAAAAAGAAGACCATTACTTAAACATGTGTTTTTTATTGATTTTCCAATATAGGAATTTCATAAGACTTGACTTGTGCTCTCATGCTGCCCCATCTTTTCACATTATGTCCTGACAATGTTTATGTTTATATACTAAAGTTCTTGATGTTTAAGAATTTAGACCATGCTACTGTAGTTCAGAGAATACATGCTATATCAGTCAGGGTCCAGCAAAAAAGACCCAGAGATTTAATAGAGGCAGCTGTTTTCATAGGTGAAGTCTAAAAGAGGATAAGAGAGATGCTAAGGGAGCCCAGAGAATCAAAACTGCATAAACCCCCACCACCCTTTGATCAGGGAAACCAAAGGGAAGAGGTGAATTTACCTAAACCTCGTGAAGGGGACATCTTGCAGCTGGTGCTCAGACCTCTGATGAGGGGCTGGGGTTTGATGTCATTTAGACAGAAGAGGAGAGGTGGATACAACTTGATTCTTCTCAAACTTTCATTCCTGAGTGCATGTTTCTGGGCTGTTATTCATATTCCAGAGGGAGTGACGCATGGGTGCTGGGTGTGTCAAAAGAAGTTGGATTCTGGACCTGGCCATCCTAACCAGAGAGAGATCAACCAAACCAGGCAGCTGGAAGCTCCTCCCCTCATTTCCAGCTTTCTAATCTTCCACAAGTGACTACCATTAGGAGAGATTAACTCGGAGCTGACAAAGGAGCTGATTAAATACCGTTTGCAGTTCTAACTCCAACATCACTGAGCAGAGTTTACAGGAGTAAGATTAAAACGAAGAGACTAAACACAAGTAAGGGCTCCCTAAGAGAATGTTGTAATGCTTTTGGGTTACTAAAAACCTGACCACATATAAAGTTCTGTGAGCTCTTAAAAATATCATAAATATTTATTTTCAGGTTGATATTAAGAGTCTTGATTCATGTAGTACTGGTACAACAAAGTTGTTGCGGGTCGGGTTCCAAATAAGCAGGTACTGAGAAAGAATTGGGCTGCAAGATATTTATTAGAGATTAACGTCCATAATGAGAAAGGAGAGGAAGAAGGAGAGAGGAGAGCAGTGCTTTTCATACTTCAACATCTATCAGAAATTGTTGATATCCACTTCCAGAATATCTGATTCAGTACTTCTAAGATCGGCTGAGAATTTGCATTTCTAAAAAGATCCCAGTTGCTGCTGCTGCTGCTGCTGGTTTGGGCTTTGTGTCGAAAAATTACTGTAATGTCATCCTCAAACTCAAGAAAAGCCCTGGCCAGGCTGGCAGGGAGCTCTCAGGAGAGGCTGCACATCAGCTGATACCCTGGATGAGGCCCTTGTCCTCTCATCTCTCTCAGTCACGGGATGCAGGTTGCCCTGGGAAGGGTGTGGAGTTGGGTGAGGCCAGCTCTCTGCGGCTGAGGCAGGCTCTGAAGAAGTTACGGGCTGGAAGCTGTGTGCTCGCCTTTGTCTCCGCTGTTAGGCAGTAAGCCTTCCTGATGGAAGATCTGGTGCTAAGTCTCTGTATCTACCAAAAAGGTTGAAATAAACTTCCTTCGCTATGGACTGCTGTAAGTTTTTAAAAATTTCAATTAAACTAATGGAGTATCCAATATAAGATAAAATACAAAATACAGAACTGCAGTTTCCTATAAAACACAATGGAAAGAAAAATATGCTTAGAAAATGAATGTGATATCTCTGTGTCCTCACGTTGTTCTGAAATAATTGTGCAATAAATCTATAAAACAAAGCTGTTTTACAAAAATAATACAGGATGCAATTAAGGATGTTGGAGCTATGCTAAACGATATAGATGTAAAGTCCAGGTATAATGGGTACAATTTATGATTCAATTACGCAAAATATTCACTTTCTTGGTTGCCAACATAAACTATGTTCAAACCATGGTTGGTCTAATTATGAATTCATGCTGAAACCAAAAATAAACTTGTTGATGAATTATAACATTTTTCAACATTAATATTAAAGTATATTTAAATGCACCATATTTTCAGATGAATAGCTGAATCTACATATATTTTAAAGCATTAAAACTTCATGTTTGTATATACCCAGAACCACAAAAATATTTTTTATTCAGAAAGTAACTAGCAGGAGGTTTTTATTTTGAGAAATGAATCAACCATTTACTACATAAAATTATCTTTTTTTAGAAAGCCTAGTCTTAACAGAATGAGTTTGATTTTTTTTTTTTTTGTGCTTTACTTTGCAAATCCTGTTATTGCTGAATATACAACTCAGGTGCTATTTCATAATGGCCATTCTCAGCTAGTCATTTCCAACTCCATGACTTAGTAGTAAGTATGTTCAAAAGTTGCAGCAAAAACTCATGGCCAGATTAAAAGATGCAAAGCCTACAATAATCATAAAAATGGCTGAAATATTTGACAACATCTAAGGAAACATATTATACAAAAATGTTCCATTCTTCATGACATTCTCTTTGAGAACAAAAAGTGACTCCTTAAGGATCTGGAGCAAATTTTCACCCAAGAAATGACGTATTTTAAGCAAAAAGGAACATATATGCTATGTAGCTGCCAATTCCACAAAAGATTTTTATGTGAATATTTTATTTTGCAACACTGAATGAAGCAATTCAATTGTTATAAGTATTTTGATATTTATTATATCACCTATATTTAAAGCATCAGAATACATTAATACAGCAAGATTATTTTTGGATTGATGTTATTCCAATAATATTTGTAAGTACATTCCAGTCGTATTTATATATGTATGTATAAGTGTCAGTCTGTGTGTGCTTTTGGGTGTATGGGTCTTTATACGGTCACCTATGGATGGTTTGAATGTGATGTAAGAGTGAATGGATGTGCGAATGAGAGAAAGTGGGAGGTGTCTATGATTGGATCAGTGTTCAAGTAGTTGATATATTTATTTTTAATGCTGTCCACTATGCCAATAATATCCACATTTATGAATGTGTGTACATGCGACTGTTTGTATGTGTGCATGTTTTTAATTGAAATCTATAACACTAATACTTTAAATTGTATTTAAGAGGTGTAGTGACAAGTTTTATAATCATTGTGTCTGTCTGTATGTTTGTTTGAAACACTTAAGGGTATTTTTAAAAGAATTTATTCTGATATATTAGATGTAAAAGCGTTTTTCAAACACCAGGAAGCTGCCTACACTTAGAGGTGGGTATTTCAAATGGTTGAAGGAAATAGACCAAATTTTCAGTTGTAGTTTGAAATGTCTTAAGGAATTGATAAAATCAAGTTTGTAAACATTGCTAGATGTTTAGGGAAATACTCATCAAAATGAAAATTAATTGAGCATTAAACATGGTTCCACTTATATGAGGTAGCTAAAATAATTAAACTCATAAAAACAGTGAATAGAATACAGATTCCTAAGAACTGGAGGGTGCAGGAAATGGGGAGTTGTTGTTCAACGGATATAAGGTTTCAGTTATGCTAGATGAATAAATGCGAGAGGTCCGCTGTATAACATAGTGCCTGTGGTTAATACTAAAGTATGGTGCCCTACACAATTTGTTAAGGTTGATCTCATGTTGAGTTCTTACTAAAAAATTAAACAACGACAACAAAGGGACATAAGGAAACTTTGGGAGGTGTTGGATATGTCTATTACCTTGATCATAGTGATGGTGTCATGGGTGTTTGCTTATGTCAAGACTTATCAAATGGTGTACATCAAATATGTCTAGTTCTTTGTATATCAATTATACCTCAATAAAGCTGTTAAAATAACAAATATCCCAAATAAAAGTATTTAATTATAACCTATCTTACTATATTTATAATTGAAGATACTGGATTATAAACTGTGTTTAGGAGTTTAAAGGAATGTAGATTTTTAAGTTTGTAAGTTGAATAAATCAAGCACTAATGAAAATACAAGCAACTGTGAAGATTCTTCACTAAACATGGAAGCTACACCTCCCCCTGTACCAAAATCTCAAATAATGACTATACAGAGGGCCTGCAAAAATCTTCAAACAACCACACACATGTACAGATGAAAGATGATTTCTTTGTCAAGAAATGATTTCTTTTTCTTCACAGGCCCTCCCCTCCCCTTTTCCTGGATAGCAGCTAAAGGAAAATCAACAGAAAGCTAGACATAGTGTATAAAATAAGCAACTTCAAGAATCTCTGATGGAAATACGGGGCCGGCCCAGTGGCACAGTGGTTAAATTCTTGCACTGTACTTCGATGGCCTGAGGTTCATGGGTTCGGATCCCAGGCACAGACCTACACCACCCATCAGCCATGCTGTGGTGGTGACCCACCTAGAAAATAGAGAAAGATTGGCACAGATGTTATCTCAGGGCTAATCTTCCTCAAGCAAAAAACAGAGAAGGATTGGCAACAGATGTTAGCTTGGGGCAAGTCTTCCTCAACAACAACAACAACAACAACAACAACAACAAGAACAAAAATCTCTGGTGGAAATAGTCAGTCTTTCTAGGTAAAAATGCTTAGTCTCTCAGGCTTCTCAGACTTCATCTACAAATGATGGAGAAGTGTTTGGAAGTATGACTAATGGGACCTCTTCTTAAGGTGAGGGGACAGGACATTTCTGTTTTTAGGGTCCTCTGGTCACTCTTTGCCCAGATAACCCTTGCTGCCAAAGTCCATTTCAGAGTAACAGATACCCTGCCCTCTGTGTCTTGATCAGGCTCACTAATAGTCCTGGCCTCTCTCAGCCTTCCTTTGAGCCTGAGTAGAAGAATACCTCTCTGTTAGATCTTTCTTCTGACACCTGCTTCCTTCTGGGACCTTGCTACTTTAGGGTCCATGACCACCCAATTGGCTCTGAACCAACCATGTCCACATCACGTGGTAAATATGGGTGGCTCTGCTAGGTAAATGGGACAAAGATGGCCTCTGTATATTGGCCCTATGTTGTTTATTTCTTCTTAGTAGGCTGGGACCCATTAGCTCAAAAGCCTGCCAGCACCAAATTCAGATTTTTTACATTAGACCATTTAGAGACTGTTTGCTTTGCATATCCTGCAAAACTGTGCTCAACACCTGCTAGCCATACATGTGATAAACCCTCGTCTATAAAAGACCCCGAGCTGCTGCTGTCCTTCAGAGATCTCGGACCCAGAGACTCCCCGCTATGCTGCTGAGTGCCATCACCTACACTGACCCAATTCTACTAGTTTACGTTACAATGTAAAATACTCTTTTAGAGCTACATTGATGTTTGGCCAATCAAATCATGTTTTTTCCCTCTCTTCTTTTTTTATTTCCCTCAATAAGAAGAAGAACCAATATTTATTAAATGCTGATTATGTTGCAGGCATTTCCCTAAGCATTTACATATATTTACTTAATTCTCACCAAAAAAACTTTGCTATAGGTACTAGCATTATTCCAATTTAAAGATGAAGAAATAAATTCACAGAGAGATTAAGTAATTTGTGGAAGGTTACGGAACCCAGATTCAGACATGCTTGTCTTAGATGCTTACAAACTTACTTCACTGAATTTCATTTTATTGGGTCCTGAACTTTTATTAAAATTATAGCAAGACAAACAAAAACAAAAACCAAAGCAAAACAATATCCTCCATTTACTTTTGTTTAAAAAATTCTCTCCAAGAGAGTCCTCTCTCTGTTACCTCAGATAAACAAGGCATATATAATTGTCTTTCTCCTTTTATATACACAACATGTATGCAATATAATACACTCTAGATAGATAGATGCCCAGCCCTGGAGATCGAGTGGTTAAGACTCAGCATTCTCACCACCATGGCCTGGGTTCATTTTCTGGTCAGGGAACCACACCACCTGTCTGTCGGTTGTCATACTGTGGCAGCTGCATGTTTCTGTGATGCTGAAAGCTATGCCAACGGAATTTCAAATACCAGCAGGGTCACCCAGAGGGGACAAGTTTCGGTGGAGTTTCCAGACTAAGACAGACTAGGAAGAAGGACCTGGCTACCTACTTCCAAAAAAATTGGACGTGAAAACCCTATGAATAGCAGCAGAGCATTGTCTGATTTGGCATCAGAAGGTGAGAGGATGTCACAAAAAGACCAGGTAGTTCTGCGCTGCTGTACACAAGGGTGCTAGGAGTCGGAATCGGCTTGATGACACTAACAACAACAAAGATAGACAGATAGGTAGATAGATAGATAGATGATAGATAGATAGATGCTATAAATAGAGAAAGAGATGGGGGGAGGGGAGACAATGACAAAGATAATGGTCTTTCTTCTATCTTCTACATCTTCCTATAGTCCATGCTACTACAAGCAGCCAGTATAATCTGCAGCCAGTATAATCCTTTGAAAATAAAATCAAGTCATCAAAATACCCCATGGTTTCCATTTCACCAATGTGGCCTTGTTGCTTTTGGAACATATTAAGACTGTATTGAAATGTACTTGACACCCCAAATTCCTTCTATCAAGTACACTCTTCTACTTCTCCATGTGGCTTTTCCTCTTTCTTCCTTCAGGTCTCTGCTCAAAGGTTACTTTGTCCAAGAGTTCGTCCTGGACTATCTATAGAACACTGCTCTCTGCGCTATCACTCTCTAGCTGTTACGTTGCCCTAGTCGTCTTTATAGCATTGATGGTGCTCCAGAATGCAACTATGAAAGCAGGACTGTGTCTGTTTTGTTTAGTACTATATCCCCAGTGATTAACAGTGACTAAGGAGTCTTAGGCACTCAATACTTATGCTTTATGTGAATAATATATTTACAGCTAACTTTGAAGAGATATTAACCCAGGTGCTAGGTATTATGTTAAGTGGTTCAAATATATGATATGTAATCATGACAAGAATCTCATGTTACAGAGAGAAACGACCAGCTTATACATGGCAGAGAGGGGATTTGACCTTAGGTAGTTTGATTTCAGAGACTACACTGTTTATCATCATGTCAAATGAACAGATTATGAGAAACGTATTTAGCGTTTAAAGTAAAACATTACTTTCTCTTCTTTGAGGTTTTGGCACTCTTTATTCTTTTAAATAAAGAGAGCAAATGCAGTTGACATTGATTTTTACCCTGGCTGAGAGACGTCTACATGTTTTGTTTGTTTTCCAGCCATTCATTTCATCAAGGCCTGGGTTTATATGTGCCTTCTCTAACGTGCTATTCCAAGTTATTGGTCTTTTTCCTGGAAAAACATGTAGTGAACTAAAAATAATAATTTGCCTTTAAGATCTCTAATCCGCTGATCTTGTGCCGTGCCTTATTGGGATTTGCATTGCATTCACTGTCCTTTGGGGAATGCCAGGCTTTGATTCTTTTCTTCCTCAGTGTTTATGGTACGTTCATGCTTATTGCACTTAATTTTGTGCTTTGTGAACACTTTTCATACTTTACAATGTAATTTTAATTCTAATTATATATGACACGTCAGTGTTACTTTCAATTCCACATGTAAACTCTAGTTTTCAGATAAAAATGCAAAAGAATATATATTACTTGGGCATTTTCAGAAACTGACAGTATAATTATGTTATGAAATTCTGTGCTATTGTTTCCTGCTTTCTCACTGAGAGGCTGAATATACAAATGACTGACAGCCAGACCATATGTAAAAGTAGAATTCTGATCTTCAACCTGCAGCAACCAGTCCAGGAAGCTGAAGAAACCCTCGGTAACCATTGGCCCCAAACAGCCAGAACTTGATGAATAACTGACAGCTTCCCTAACTTTTGCTCCTGCTTCCAACTTAGGGCCAACCAAGAGAATGCCAAATATGCTCCCATAACCAGTTTTATAGGATGCCCTGCTTCTAGTTAGCGCACTTACAGCTTCTCCATGGAGCATCCTCCAAGAGGATACTTGAAGCCTTCCCCTTTTTTCCCCATATAAAGCTTTCCCATTCATCTGCCTACCTTTGAGTCTGCCACACAAAAGAGTTGATGGCTGACTCCCTTGCTATACCAAGCTCTGAGTAAGTGACATTTGCTCATTCTCATTTGGGTAGCCTTTGTTTATTTCCACAGTTCCTTTATTAGTACACTGGTAATTTAAGTTTATTTTAATTGCTTCTAGGTTACACGTTTCTAATATTATATTAAAAATGTAGACTTTCACTTATACGTTGTATTCATGAACACCCATTTTTGAGAGTTTAAGTAGGGAAGAAGTGGCAGTCAAGGACACAGCCCCCCATCCCTGGGCCAGCCATGCTCGTGTGTATATCAGCGTTCCTAGCCCAATTGCCTTCATTCAGAGACCACGGCTGAGACACTTTTTAGGTGTGTCAGCTGAAACCTCCTTACTAAGAAACTTTTCTCCACTCTGACTCAGCACTTTTTTCACTCCTAGCACATCTTCCTTCCTCCCTGCTACCTGGGTCTACAGAAGCCAGGAGGGCTTTGTTTTTATTTTTTCAGGATTCTCAGCCATAAGATGTTTTCTGCCACTGGGCTCCATATCATTTGACTGACCCTCTCCCAGTACCATTCTGTGGAGAAAAATGGAACATTGGGCAGCCTGCATTTTTCTTTTTCTTTGTCTCTTGCCTGCACTATCACAGTGTTATGGTTAACTTGTGTCCCTGCACAATTCATATGTTGAAATGCTAACTTCCAGTACCTCAAAATGTGACTGTATTTGGAAATACAGCTTTAAAGAGGCAATTAAGTTTAAATGAGGTCATTGGGATGGGCCCTAATCCATATGACTGGTATCCTTATAAGAAGATTTCAGGGCAGACACACAGAGGGAAGACCATGTGAAGACACAGGGAGAAGATGGCTATCTACAAGCCCAGGGAGAGGCTTCAGAAGAAATGACCCTGCTGACTCCATGATCTCAGACTTCCAGCCTTCAGAACCGTGAGTTTAAATTACCTAGTATGGGGTACTTTGTTATGGGAGTCCTAACTGACTAATACACACAAAAAGTAAGTGAATAAAGTCTTGACTTACTTTTGGTTTGCTCATTGTCCTAATTTACTACCTTGACACCTGGCAAATCAACAGCTTTTCTCTTAATTGCGTAAATGACGTCTTTTGGAGAACAATTTTATTTTGAGTCCTAATTTATAATGTTTTTCTTTTATGTTTCATGTTTTGTTTAGTCTATCTATGAAATTTTTGCAAGATTGCAAATAAACTGTATTTGCTTTAAGAAATTTTTTAGTTTATAGTGGAACATTTAAGTGTGCTTTTCATTTTGAGTTAATTTTTATGCATGGCATGAAAAAAGGGAGAATGTTCAATGTTTATGCATACAAATTAAATTTAATTGCTTTGGCATCTTTGTCAAAAACAAATTGACCCTATGAATGTGGGCCTATTTCTGGAGCTCCATTTTGTTACATTGATCTATGTATCTATCTTTTCACTAATATCAAACGGTTTTGATTTTTGTAGCTTTATTCTTAGATGGAATGAATCTTCCAACTTTTTAATTCAAAATTAATTTTGGAATCAGCTTGTCAATTTGTATAATTGGAATTGCGTTTAATGCATAGTGCAAATGGAAGGGATTACTATCCTAAATATATTGGATGTTTTAGTCCATGAATATTGTGTATTTCTCTGTGAATATTGTATATCTCCCCATTTATTTACACCTTTTTTATTTTTCTATTTTGAGTGATTTGTAGTTTACATTGTAGAGATATTGTACGTTTTTTGTTAGATTTTTTCCCTAGGTATTTTATTTTTTGTGTATAGTAAATGGACATTTAAATGTTTTATAACTGTTGCCACTAGTTAATGAAAATACAACCGGTTTTGTTATTCTAACCTTTTATCCTTGAACTTTACCATATTCATTCATAAATTTTAGTAGCTTTTTTTGCAGTGTCCATGGAATTTTCTATTCAAACAGTTATACATCTGTAAAAGGTTTACTTCTTACATTCCTGTATTTTTGTCTTTTAATTATTTGTTGCTTATTGCAAAGGCTAGGACCTTCAGCACAAAGTTGAATAGGACCATTGAAAGTGGGAATTGCTACCTTTTCCTGATTTCACAAGGAAATAATTCAGATTTCCTTTATTAAAGAATATCTAGGCTGTAGCTATTTCTTAGATTCACTTTATCAGATTGAGAAAGTTCCCTATTACTTTTTTAACAACTTTACAGGGGTATAATTGATATACAAAGAACTACACATGTTTAATATTAACAATTTGATGAGTATGGACATATGCAAACACCCATGATACCATCACTACAATTAAAGTAATACATATATTCAATACCTCCCACAGTTTTCTTGTGTTCTTTTTCTATTTTTAATTTTATTTTATGGTAAGAACACTTAATATGAGATCTACCTTCTTAACAAATTTTGAAGGGCACAATACTGTATTGTTAATTATAGATACTATGTTGTGCAGCAGGTATACTAGAACTTTTTCATCCAGCACAATTGAAACTTATACTCATTGAACAGCAATTCCCATTTTCCCCACCCACTAGCTCCTGGCAAGCACTACTGTATTCTTTGCTTTTATGAATTTGACTATTTTAGATAACTCATATAAGTGGAATCATGCAATATTTGTTCTTCTGTGACTGGTTTATTTCACCCAGTATAATGTCCTCCAGGTTCATCTATGTTGTTGCAAAGGGCAGAATTTCCTTCCTTTTCAAGGCTGAGTAATATTCCATTGTATGCATATACCACATTTTCTTTATCCATTCATCTGTACATGGATACTTGCGTTGTTTCCAAATATTGGCTATTGTGAATAGTGCTGAAAGGAACATAAGAGTGCAGATATCTCTTCAAGACCTTGATTTCAATTCTTTTGGATATATATTTAGAAGTGGGATTACTGGATCACATGATAGTTCTACCTTCAATTTTTTTAGGAATCTCCATGCTATTTTCCATAGCTGTTGCACTATTTTCCATCCTCATCAACAGTGTACAAGAGTTCCAATTTTACACTACTTACCAACACTTATCTTTTTTTTTTAATGGTAGCCATCCTAGCAAGTGTGAGGTGATATCTCATTGTAGTTTTGAGCATTTCATATATCCATTGCCCATTTTATGCCTTCTTTGGAGAAATGTCTGTTCAAGTCCTGTGCCTAATTTTTCTTTTATGCTGCAAATATTTTCTTTTAATTTACCACTTGTATTTTGACTACCTGTGGGCCAGCAACAACACAGTCCCATGCCCCTCAGCTCATATTCCAATGAGGGCATGAGATGAAAGATGGATAATGATAGTACAACTTGATAAAGTTTTACACAGATAATACATTTCAAGAAATGCCAGAGGAGGCACTTATAACCTCTTCACCAGGAAAAATTTGTTTTGACATTAAAAATAGTTTCTAATGGGTAATGAAAATGATATAGTTCTGTTGAAGGCCACTGGCATACTTTTATCATGAAGCCAGGCAAAAAGATCACTACTTTTAGATTTTGCCAGAGCTTGACCACTCTTTTTATTTTCTTTAATTGTTTATTGCAGTAATATTGGATTATAACATTATATAAATTTCAGGTGTACATCATAATACATTTCGATTTCTGTGTAGATTACATCATGTTCACCACCCAAAGACTAATTACAATCCATCACCACACACGTGTGCCTAATCACACCTTTCATCCTCCTCCCTCTCCTTTTCCCCTCTGGTAACCACTAATCCCATCTCTGTTGCTGTGTGTTTGTTTGTCATTGTTTTTATATTCTGCTTATGAGTGAGATCATTTGGCATTTGACTTTCTCCCCCTGAATTATTTCACTTAGCATAATACCCTCATGGTTCATCCATGTTGTCACAAATGGCCAAATGTCATAATTTCCTATGGCTGAGTAGTATTCCATTGTATATATACATACCACATGTTCTTTATCTGTTCGTCCTTTGATGGGCACCTAGGTTGCTTCCGAGTCTTGACTGTTGTGAATAATGCTGCGATGAACATAGGGATGCATGTATCTTTATGCATTTGTGTTTTCAAGTTCTTTGGCTAAATATCCAGCAGTGGAATAGCAGGATCATATGATAGATCTATTCTTAATTTTCTGAGGAAATTCCATACTGTTTACCATAGTGGCTGCACCAGTTTGCACTCAGACCAGCGGTGTACAAGGGTTCCCTTCTCTCCATGTCCTCTCCAACGCTTGTTGTTTCCTGTCTTGTTAATTATAGCCATTCTGACAAGAGTGAGGTGATATCTCATTGTAGTTTTGATTTGCGTTTCCCTGATAGTTAACGATGTTGAACATCTTTTCATGTATCTGTTGGCCATCTGTATATTTTCTTTGGAGGAATCTGTTCAGATCTTTTATCCATTTTTCAATTGGGTTGTTGGATTTTTGTTGTTGAACATATGGGTTCTATGTATATTTTGAATATTAACCCCTTATCTGATATATGGTTTGCAAATATCTTCTCCCAATTGCTAGATTGTCTTTTTGTTTTGTTGATGGTTTCCTTTGCTGTGCTGAAGCTTTTTAGTTTGGTGTAGTCCCATTTGTTTAATTTTTCTATTAATTTTCTTGCCTGGTCAGACATGGCATTTGAAAACATGCTGCTAAAACTGAGTGTTCTGCCTATGTTTTCTTCCTGGAGTTTCATGGTTTCAGGTCTTACATTCAAGTCTTTAATCTATTTTGAGTTGAGTTTTGGGCATGGTGTAAGATAATGATCTACTTTCATTCTTCTGTGTGTGACTGCCCAGTTTTCCCAACACGATTTATTGAAGAGACTTTCCTTTCTCCATTGTATGCTCTTGGCTCCCTTGTCGAAAACCAGCTGTCCATATATTTGTGGGGTTATTTCTGGGCTCTCGATTCTGTTCCATTGATCTGTGTGTCTGTTTTTGTGCCAGAACCATGCTGTTTTGGTTACTATGGCTTTGTACTACATTTTGAAATCAGGGAGTGTGATACCTTCAGCTTTGTCCTTTTTCCTCAGGATTCCTTTGGCTATTTGGAGTCTTTTATTGTTTCATATAAATTTTAGGACTCTTTGTTCTATTTCTGTGAAAAATGTTGTTGGAACTTTGAAAGGGATTGCATTGAATCTATAGATTGCTTTAGGAAGTATGGACATTTTAACTACGTTAATTCTTCCAATTTAAGAGCACAGAATATCTTTCCATTTCTTCATGTCTTCTTCAATTTTTTCAACAATGTGTTATAGTTTTTGGTGTACAGATCTTTCACCTCTTTGGTTAAGTTTATTCCTAGGTATTTTATTCTTTTTGTTGCAATTGTAAATGGGATTGTAATCTTAATTTCTCTTTCTGCTACTTCATTGTTAGTGTATATAAACACAACTGATTTTCGTCTGTTGATTTTGTATTCTGCAACTTAACTGTATTCATGTATTACTTTTAAAAGTTTTTTTTAGTGCATTCTGCAGGGTTTTCTATATATAAAATCATATCATCTGCAAATAGTGACAGTTTCACTTCTTTTCCAATTTGGATCCATTTTATTTCTCTTTCTTGCCTGATTGGACTTCTGATACTATGTTAAGTAAGAGTAGTGGAAGTGGGCATCCTTGTCTTGTTCCTGTTCTTGCAGGAATAGCTTTCAGTTTTTCTCCATTGAGAATGATATTAACTGTGGGTTTGTCATACATGGCCTTTATTATGTTGAGGCATTTTCCGTCCATACCCATTTTGTTTAGAGTTTTTCTCCTAAATGGATGCTATATCTTGTCAAATGATTTCTTTGCATCTATTTAGATGATCATGTGACTTTTATTCTTCATTTTGTTAATGAGGTATATCACGTTGATTGATTTGCGGATGTTGATCCATCCCTGCATCCCTGGAGTAAATCCCACTTGAGAATGATATATGATCTTTTTAATGTATTGTTGTATTCAATTTGCTAGTATTTTGTTGAGGATTTTTGCATCGATACTCATCAGTGATATTGGCCTGTAGTATTCTCTTTTTGTGTTGTCTTTGTCTGGTTTTGGTATCAGGATGATGTTGGCTTTGTAGAATGAGTTAGGAAGCATCCCCTCCTCTTCAACTTTTTGGAAGAGTTTGAGAAGGATAGGTATTAAGTCTTCTTTGAATATTTGGTAGAATTCACCAGGGAAGCCATCTGGTCCTGGACTTTAATTTTTTGATTACTGTTTCTATTTCTTTACAGGTGATTGGTCTATTCAAATACTCTACTTCTCCTTGATTCAGTTTTGGAAGGTTGTGTGATTCTAAGAACTTATCCATTTCTTCTAGATCAGCCAATTTGTTGGTTATATATATAGTTTTTCATAGTATTCTCTTATCTTTTGTATTTCTGAGCTGTCTGTTGTAATTTCTCCTCTTCCGTTTCTGATTTTACTTATTTGAGCCTCCTGTCTTTTTCTTTTGGTGAGTCTAGCCAAAGCCTTGTCAATTTGTCTATCATCTTTTCAAAGAATCAGCTCTTGGTTTCATTGATTTTTTTCTATTACTTTTTTAGTCTCTGTTTCATTTGTTTCTGCTCTGATTTTTATTATTTCCTTCCTTCTTCTGGTTTGGGACTTCGTTTGTTATTCTTTTTCTACTTCCTTTACGTGCACCATTAGATTGTTTATTTGGGATTTTTGTTGTTTGTTCAGGTAGGGCTGACTTGCTATGAACTTCACTCTTAGAACTGCTTTTGCTGTGTCCTATAGATGTTGTCATATTTTCATTTTCATTTGTCTCCAGGTATTTTTGATTTCTCCTTTGATTTCTTCATAGAACCAATCATTGTTCAGTAGCGCTTTGTTTAATCTCTACATGTTTGTGGCTTTGTGATTGTCTTCCTGTGGTTGATTTCTAGTTTCATACCTTTGTGGTCAGAAAAGATGCTTGGTATTATTTTGATCTTCTTAAATTTATTGAGATCTGTTTTGTGACCTAATATGTGATCAATCCTGGAGAATGTTCCATGGGCGTTTGAAAAAAATGTGTATTCTGCAGTTTTTGGATGTAAAGTTCTACATATATTTACTAAGTCCATCTGTTCTAATGTGCCTTTTAAGGCCAGTGTTTCCCTGTTGTCTTCTGTTTGGATGATCTTTCCATTGGTGTAAGTAGAGGTTAAAGTCCCCTACTATTATTGTGTTACTGTATATTTTTCCCTTTATGTCTGTTAATAATTGTTTTATATATTTAGGTGCTCCTATGTTAGGTGCATAGATATTCACAAGTGTTATATCCTCTTGTTGGGTTATTCCCTTCATCATTAGGTAGTGCCCTTTGTCTCTTGTTACAATTTTTGTTTTAAAGTCTATTTTGTCTAAGTATTCCTACCTCAGCTTTCTTTACTTTGCGATTTGCATGGAGTATCTTTTTCCATCCTTTCACTTTCAGTTTGTGAGTGTCTTTAGGTCTGAAGTGTGTATCTTGTATGCAGCATATATGTGGTTCTTGTTTTTTTATCCTGTCGGCCACACTATGCCTTTTGATTGGAGCATTTAATCCATTGACATTCAAAGTAGCTATTGATAAATATGTATTTATTGGCATTTTGTTATTTTTTAATGGGTGTTTTAGTAGTTCTTCTCTGTTCCTTTCTTCTTCTCTTACTCTCTTCCCTTGTGGGGTGATGGCTTTCTTTAGTAATATGCTTGATTTCTTTCCTTTACTAATTTGTTTATTAAAGGTTTCTGGTTTGTGATTACCATGAGGTTCATATATAATATTCTACATATATAGCAATCTATATTGAGTTGATAGTCTCTTTAGTTGGGCCTCTTTCTAAAAGTTCTACTCTTTTACTCTCCAACTCCCACATTTTATGTTTTTGAAATCATATCTAATCTCTTATTTTGTGTGTGTCTATCCATTACCCTTTTATCATTGAAATGGGTAATTTTAGTACTATTAACCTACATATTATCATCATCAGTGGTTGATCTGCTACCTTTAGTGTATTTCTGCATTTACCAGTGGTTTCGTTGCCTGTTTGGTTTTCTTTGATACTTTCCTTATCCCTATTTGTGGTCTTCTCTTTCCCACTTAAATAAGTCCCTTCAGCATTTCTTGTAGAACTGGCTCCTTGATGATGAACTCCTTTAACTTTTGCTTGTTTGGGGAACTCTTTGTCTCTCCTTCCATTCTGAATGATAATCTTGCTGGAAGGAGTATTCTTGGTTGTTGGTTTTTTCCTTTAAGCAATTTAAATAAGTCATGCCATTCTCTTCTAGCCTGTAGGGTTTCAGCTGAGAAGTCCATTAATAACTTCATGGGCTTTCCTTTCTATGTCACTTGTTGCCTTTCTCTTGCAGCTTTTAGGATTCTCTCTTTATCTTTAATTTTGGACATTTTAATTATAATGTGTCTTGCTGTGGGCCTCTTTGGTTTATCTTATTTGGAGCTCTCTGTGCTTCCTGTATTTGGATGTCTGTTTCCTTCCTTAGGTTAGGAAAGTTTTCAGCTATTATTTCTTCAAACAGATTCCCTGCCCCTTTGTCTCTCTCTTCTTCTGGGACACCTATAATACAAATGTTGGTGTGCTTGATATTGTCCCAGAGTTCCTTTAGACTGTTCTCATTCTTTTTAACTTTTTTCTTTTATCTGTTCAGCTTACGTGATTTCCTCTAGTCTTTTGTCCAGCTCGCTGACCCATTCTTCTGTATCATCTACTCTGCTATTGAGTTCCTCTAGTGAATTTTTCATTTCTAGGATTATATTCTTCATTTCAGATTGGTTCTTTTTTATATTTTCCATTTCTTTGTTGACATTCTCACTGTGTTCATCTAGTCTTTTCCCAATGTCAGTGAGTGTCCTTATGAGTTTTTGTTTGAACTCTTTGTCAGGTAGATTGTTTATTTCTCTTTCATTTAGTTCTTTTTCCGAGTTTTTGTCCTGTTTACTTTCTTGGAATGTATTTCTTTGCCTCCACATCATGCCCTTTCTCTGTGCTTATATCTGTGTATTAGGTGAGTCAGCTATGTCTCCTGTTCTTGGAGAAGAGGCCTTTTATAAGAGACACCTTTTGAGGCCTAGCAGTTTGCTTTTCACCTGTAGCCAGTCCAAATGTTACAGGAGTGACCCCCGTATGGGCTACTTCTATCCTTCTGCTTCTGCAGGGTTGCTTTTACTACAGTTATTCAGGATGTCTAGGCTTTCTCTCCTTGGTTGGCTGTTTGTAAATCAGGTTTGGGGAGCCCCAGTACCATTGGCTACTAGATCTAATAGCACACTCCTGTTGCAGATTTCCTGTTAAATGAGTAGGCACCCAGTGTATCTGGTTGCTAGGCTTAAGGGCTTACAGCTGCTGTAGGCCTCAGGCCTGCAAGCCTCTTGTTAGCTATCTTAGTATTGCAGTTGAGTGGGGCTGGCACCAGGAATGGGAGCACCCAATTGTTTCGAGCTTTGGAAGGTGGAGCCAATCCTCTTTGTGGCTGTTTGTGAAGCACAGGTCTTCTGCTACTGATAAGCCTCACTCCCCACAGGTCCACACACGCCATCAACAAAGTCCTGGCCTATGCACACTTCCTGACCCCCTGGAACATACCCAGTTGTGTCATTGCCAAGGCCCCCACCTCTCCACCAATGCCCCCCACATTTCACCTCATCCTCACACAGGTCCTAGCCCACAGAGGCAGACACACTCACCTGCCTGTTGAGGATCCAGGCACCTAGTCTGTGCAGGCTGAAAAGTTGCCCAAGGGCTTGCTCTTGTGTGATGCCAGTTTCTAGGGCAGGCTGCCTGCCATGGCTGAAATGCATTAAATCTGCACTCTAGTGGGTGTGGCAGACCCCTGGGCTAATCAGCTAGGGGAAGAACTCCAATGACGTCTGCCAGTGTCTGTATCAGCACACCTGTAGTAGGTCACAACAATGGCCGCCGCAATGTTTCAGTCTCTAGAGAGGTCTCACCTTTCACTGAGATGCACCCAGAGCCTACCAGGTGAGTTTCTTTTCACCAAAGGACTGTGCACCTTACTTTCTGGTGATTTTAGGTTTCCCTCTAAGAGGGGTGAATTTGTATATGGGGCCTTTAAGAGCTGGCTTTATTCCACTTGTGTTGATAACTCTTCTGGGAATATTCCCTGTTGTATTTAGTAGCCAGTTAAGCCACAGAGTATGACACTTGTCTCAGTTGTGCTGAGTCTGAAGGACAGTTATTCTGTGGAATTTCCCCTTTTCACAGTCTAGAAAACAGACAGATTGCAAATGATTAGATACGTACCATTAAGCTATTATTTACCTTTCTGAAATTAGTGATCTCATCTCAAGTGGGACTATAGTTCCTCTCATATCTATCTTACGTAGCTATTAAATGTATTAATATATATATCAATATAATGTAAACTGTAAGGTGATATACATATATAAGCTATAAATATTTCAATCAAATGAGAACATAATACTAGTTCTTAGTTGTTGATATGTGTAATTCAAGACACATACCTGGGTCCAGGAACAGATGATGCCATGATCTCAAATATCCAGATATTAGTGTGAGAATATGATTACAGGTTGAGACTTGATACATAGCTGTTGGGTAGTTGTGTGTTTTCTCCAGTGAACAATGACAGAAAACTCAGTTTAACCATAGATACTTATAGATTTAGTGGTTGCGGGAAAATACAATTAGTTCTGAAGACACTTGGGAAAATTTTAATGTTGTTACAGTAGTCTTACTTGTGGTAGTTTATAACCAGGGGAAGTGTGTGTGTGTGTATGTATGTGTGCATGTGTGTGTGTGCACGAGCAAAATGATGAATTAGCTGAGAGCTTCACATTGGAACATGCTCTATCTATTTTCACAACCTCTAGCTGTTCTAAAAACATAGCAACCTCTAGAGATGTAATATAATTTTTTTGGCATCAAACTTATGGATTTAGTACATTTCTTCCTATTTATCATTAAATAGCACTCTTGACTCTTTGCCTACAATGGGAAGTGGGAGTTAATTGCTTTGTGGTAGCAACAATGGATTGCATTCTGTCACTTAACTGATATCAGTGACCTGAGTGAAATGAGATAGTTCCTTGGTAGTGATTTCAAAAGGGAAGCTCTTAAATGCTTTCCCCAGGAATGTTAGTATACCCTTGTCAGTATCATATAGCTGATATAGTGGCAACCTAATTTCCCAGTGAGTGTTCACTGTAGCCATACCAGCTGCTAGGCTCTGCCACTAGCTACAGCTTTGATATTAAATAGAGATAGTCATTTCTGTAAAGAAGTAAATTGCTTTATTTATTACTGATGTTGCTCGTCTCATTTATTGAAACACTTTGTCACAGCTGGAGAATGCAGCTGCTTTCTTCTTATATTACAATAAAAAATAAATCATAAGAAAATACATTAGAGAATAAAATAGTTTATTCAGTGTTTAAAATAGGCTGTCAGCAAGTTAGAAATATATAATTTCCAGAAAATGAATATATAATTTAAACCAAAGCATATTGGTAATGATCAATGATTCTAATTGTGTTGTAGTAGTATTTTGAAACTTTTATTTCTTAGTTAAACAAAATACCCATGTTTCAAACTTTTAAAGAAAATTGAAGCTTATGAATTTGGAGTCCTTTGTGTAATCATCTACAAAAGATGATCAGATGTAAATTTTTTATAAATATATTTAAGTATATCAGAGCCTGGCACATATTAGCAATGGGAAACTTGAAAACACAAAATATAATTGTTCCTGAATGATATGATGAACCAGTTTAGAACATCAAAAAATGATTTCTCTAAACCACATTTCTCAAGTCAAGAAAAAACTAAACTCATACATCCTTAGTTGTTTTCTAAGGTCAGGTATATTTAGACTTAGAGGCTCAAGCTCAGAGGGGATTTCTGTGCACAACAGAGAGTGTATATAAAATCCTCTTGATCATGAACTGAGCTGATAAAACCCTAGTATATAAAACACTTGAACTGAAAAAATCCTAGTGTA
This sequence comes from Equus quagga, assembly GCF_021613505.1. Classification (NCBI taxonomy): domain Eukaryota; kingdom Metazoa; phylum Chordata; class Mammalia; order Perissodactyla; family Equidae; genus Equus; species Equus quagga. The sequence goes on from NW_025798762.1 coordinate 849,049, forward strand.
TAAAATATTTTAATATACCAGCTGACTAGAACCTGGTAGAAAGTTTCCAACCCAAATGACCTAATAGTTTGCCAATTAAATAATTAAAAAATAAAACAATAACCTCCCTTTCCATCCATGGCAGAGTAATGGACTGGATTTACCCTCTCTCCTTATGCAAAAAGAAAATCTAAAAGCAGATGAAAATATATGAAATAATTATTGTCAGACACTGGACAAAATGTAGTGTAAGTGTGTGATCCTTTGAGAAAAGAAAAACAAACAAGGAGAGTCCTGTGAATTTTCCCAAATTAGTACCTGGAAACAGGTTTCTCACTGCAGTGCACGAAGGGTCTCTGGGTGTGGGGTAGGGATGGGTGAGACCTTCATGTTCTCCTCATCTCTTTACAGAGTGCGGGACATCTGCACAAGACTCGGTAGTGGAGTGAATATTTCTGGCCTGTGAAGGAACATTAAGCCATTGTTCTACACTTGATCTTAGGCAGAAGGTCGAGAAGCGATAAAGCCATTGTTCTAAGTTATGAGGTTGAGGATATTGAATCTGAGTGAAAACTATCCATGATTTATACAAATCTTAATTCATTAATTTTAGAATATATTGAAGGAATGATGAATTCAACTGAAGTCCATCAGCAAGCTGTATAGCAAAGTAACTGTTATTTAGAATACATAGTAGTAAACCTGGCTTTGAATTTTATAATCTGTGACCTTGGATAATTCTATTAACTTTTCCAGATCTCAGTTTTCTCATCTGTAAAATGAAGTTGCTAAACAAGGTCAGTAATTAATAATAATTGAAAGTAACAACAGTTATTGAGCATCATCTAAATGTCTCAATAATTCTTCACAATATCTCTATGAAAGAAGAATTCTTAGCATTCCTTTTTACAGTGAGAATAAGTAACCTGTCGAAGGTGAAATTGCTAGTAAATGACAGAGAATATGCACCCAGGGATGTTTGTTTCCCAACTCTGTTATTATTCACCATATTATAATGCTTAGATATGGGTTAACCACAAACGATGTGTTTGGATATGTACTTCATAATAGAAGAAATACACAGTAGTAGATGATTAATGTAAAAAAAAGTAAGATCAATGTAATTATTCTAAATATTTACAAAACCAAACTCTAAACACAGAAAGACTCACTCTGATCTCTTGGGCCAAGATATTTTGACAGTCCAATAAACTTTATTTATGATGGTCTTAAATTGCTCATTAAGAATAAGTTCTGTTTTTAGTGTAATTTATTTGGGCAACTGGATTATAAATTGTTTGAACTTGTATATTGAAAATTAATCGTTTTATTTTTTCTATTTAAAATTGTAGCGCAATGCACATCCTTGCACAAAAATTCTTTTATATATTTGTTTTATTGAATTCTTGAGTTATAATTCATGTAAAATTATCCACTGAAAGTATAAAATTCTATGAAGTCTGAGTGATAAAATACCTGTGATATCATTACCACAGTTAAGATGAAGACCACATCCATTATGCCAAAAAGGATTCCTTATGCATCTTTGCAGCCCATCCCTTCATCTGCCTTTGGCTGCAATCACTGATCTGCCCCTTGTCACTACAGATGTTTCCATTTTCTGGAGTTTTATACAAGTGGAATCATGTAGTATGCACTTTGTGTCTATTTCATTTCACACAGGAAAATAACTTTTAGATTCATCCATGTAGTTGCATGTATCAGCAATAGTTTATTTTCTTTTTATTGTAGAGTTGTATCCCATTGTATAGGTATGCCATCATTTTTAGTCCACTTACTTGCTGAGCCTCTTATGTATGTATCGCCATCCATGAACTTTTTTGATAAAGTGTCTGTTAAAATATTTTCCTTATTTCTGAAGAAATCTTTTCTTACGTTAGATGGCAAAGAATTTCTCTAATATTTTCTTCCAGTAATTTTATAGTTTTAGTTTTTACATTTTGATCTATGATCCATTTAGAGTAAATTTTTGTATATTATGTGAGGTAAGAGTTTATGTTCATTCTCTTTTTTTGCTGTATGGATACCCATAGAGAGTAAATTAAAGTATAAATTTTGTAATATCAATTCATCTTTTTTTTCTCTATTGCCCCAACCTGTCTGCTGGCTTCATCCAATATCTAACTACTGTTGAAACATGGTAGTGGCAAGCATAGCTCCAAATAAAGAAGTTACCATTTTTTCATGTTCTTTTCTATCCTTAACCCCTGAGTAATAATACAGTAGTTGGTCCCCAAATACAAGAAAATATACTCCATCACTCATTTGGCCTTGTGTTTGGATCCCTTTTCTTTCGTCTTTGTCCTATGTGTTTACAAAACTATGTGGTGAGTGGTAGAAGGTGGTTCTTTCTCACTCACAGTCCTTTTCATCTCTCGTAAAGTTAGACAGTCAATGAGGTTTCCCAGAATTACTTCAATCAATGTCACAATGATATTTTAGAAAGGATAATTGCTAGTTGGCTATTATTCAGCTTATTGGTTCTATTCATTTAAGGTTATCTTAGGAGGTTATGACCATTGTTTAGTTTCAGCGTATGTTAAGTTTTCGGTAAGTAAATTTTTCTTTGGCTATTTTGTCAAGTTTCAGCAAGTAAGGGTGTAGGGGAAGTGGTTGGCATTTGGTCACATGCTGCCATTTTTTCCAGATTTGGGGTATTCTCTCATTGATAAAATTATTCAGAAAAAATTTTCAAATCTTCCTTAACATCTTTTCCTGGTGTTAAATATTTAGTATTATAAAAAATCTTTGTAAATATTACTTGTAAAAGGTTCCACTTCCACTGTATTTTTGACATATAGATGTTTTTCTATATATTTCACTGTTGTTTTTTCTAGTTGCAGTTATATGGGATAATATTGTAATTTATATGTATCAGTTTTTTGGCTTGATAAGATGACTTGAAATTTTAACAGTTATTATACTAAGATTAAGGAAAGGATTCACAATATGTCTGTAGTAATGTCTCCTGAATGAATTAATAAATTTTTAGAAAGTCATCAGATAAAGAAACAATCATTGAATAACAGGTCTTATTCTCCAATCATATGGTGCTTACCTCATATAATACTTGTTGACTAAATTGAACGTGAGTATATTGCTTACACATCACACATTTGATTACGGGGTTTTGGGAATGTGTGGCCTTTGCTTATTTATGAAGAATTCTTTAAAAAATGGTTTTGAAACATGATCTTCACCTGTAAAATGGTTGAAATGAGGATAATAAATTGACAATGTCCTTTGTCCTAATGTAAAAATTTCATTTTGTTTAAATAATAATCTTACTTTCAGTGAAATGCAATGAAACTTTAATATGTTTTGTGTAAACGAACTAAGCATATTAATTATTGTGCTATAATAAACATCAGAACAATGCACTTACTACCTAATATTTTTTACCAATAATTAAACATGGACTCCTAGGTTATTCAAAAACATAGCATAGCAGCATAACATTTAGCAATTCATAAATATGTTTGAAATGTGACTACTTTGAGGAATCATATCTAGACTACTCAATGGATATTTGAGTAGAATTAAAAATTATTTTGTTTTCTCTTCCTGTTTATTTTACCAGAAAAAAATAAATTGAATAAATCCTGACTGTAAATCTGCAAATACATAAAGAATCCTGATGATTTTTTCCAGATCATATGATTGTATAATCTGCTATAGTGAGGGGTTATGCAACTGAGAAACTAAGTATTTTTGTGGAATCCAGAAAATTACAATGAAATTCATGTTTCAAAATTTTCCTATCTGAATGTATTTGATGTAGTGAGAGAAAGGTGGCTTGTCAGTATGCATTTTTATATAATTCTTTTTCTTACGTTGCTAAATTTACCATTATTTCAAGTATCTCCATGGTTAAAAGTGCTTGAAAATCTGTGACGTTGAAATATTAAGAAGTGATTCTTTTAATATTAAAGGTTGATATTAAAATAAATGATAAATAATGAATATTTGCATTCCATTAGATATTTACATTTTATAAAAGAAAAAAAATGAATGCTACTCAGAGCTAACACAATTGTCCAATTTCCCAAATCACCTGCCAGACTTCTTATATGCTTGCATATCTATCAATGTTTCTTTATATGCCTTTATCTCTGACTTCCAGATTCTTTTCCATGATGTTGGTATAATTCAGTTCTTTTTATTATTATTTCCATTAGTTGTACAGTCATCTTTTTTATTACAAAAAACTTTATATTTTCACTTTCTATAAATTTATTTATGTAATTCCCACAAAACTGAAAGTTTTGGAATTTAAAAATTATGTGATTTGGTACATTTAGATATGTTTTTCATTTATCTTTCTTTCATGCTTTGTTTACATTTGTCATGCCACTTATTACCAGTATCGGGATTATCAGTTAATATGTATTCCTTGCATATTATATTGAACCAAAGGCTGTAAGCTGTTTTACTTATTCTTCTATTCTCCACTGTATGCAATGCTTGAGACACAGTAGAAGCTCAGTAAAGATTTGATTTCATCCCCTTTGTGGTATTCAAGAGCATCAGAATATAAATCTAAAATCCCGTGTGCAATTTAATTTAACTTTCAAGATCAGCAGCATAGCACTTGTAGTTAGCATCTACTGAGGTGAAAAGTCATTACTACACTCTTGTCTCTCTTACCTCAGATCTTTCTGGTGCAAATGGCAATATTCTCTTTGGAAGCCACTGTGCCCACTGGGAGCAATTCATCTCACTAACATAGTATCTTCACATCTTTTTCAGGGTAGAAAGAGCAACTTCACTCTTCCAAGAACCAAATTTAACTGACATGAGCACTTTATTTATTATTTTTTTTTTACCCCCAGAACTCCTAGCACAGCTCCAAATTTAATATTTTACCTCACATGGAAGTATCACAAGACATTCCTGCCATAGGGCCCTCCATTGCCTTTGAAACAAAACTGTATGGCTGTTAACTCTGCTTTTGGTCTAAAGCAAACTGGGTATCTTAAATGAACCTCATTTCTCTTTCAATATGATTTCCTGGATTGTTTTAATTCTCCAGAGAAGAAATTAGGAATGAGAAGTTGGTTGGGAATGTATGTTAATTATTTCATTTGAGCACTCTTAAATTTACTGTGTGTCAGGTTGTCCTAAGTACTTTACACATTGCAAGTAATTAAATTCTCATAACTATTTTATCTCCCCCAAATCAACTCTCTGCTATAACTTTCTTGAAATTTCAGTAAGAATTTTTCAATATTTTTCTTAGAAATTCAAAATGTGGTGATTTTATTCTATCAATGTAAAGCCTATAGTTATCATATGTCCCATCATAAAATAATCTCCCTCACAAAAATATATTTCCCTCTGCTTTTCAATTTTTGAAAGCTTAAATTAAATAGCATTCTTAAATTAACTAGCATTCTTATAAGTGCTATAGCATAGAAATGTTTAATTGAAAGCACAATTTTTCCTTGTTATATTGGAAATTTTATAATTTAGTATTATTTTTGAAAACTTCATATAATCTAATTAATTTATAATATGGCAATATTTGCACTAGGTTTTTTGCCAGTAAATTCTCTGACATTAAAATGATTAAAAATGATCCAAGAAGTTTGGGAAGATTAATGGTTTTGATCTCTAATTTCTTTTATAGTTAATAATTACTTTGAACATCAGTAGTCTAAATGTACCAACTAAGAGAAATTATCAGACTGGGTCAAAAAAAAAAAAGAAGTCTTGGGCCATCCTGGTAGTGTAGTGGTTAAGTTTGTGTACTCCACTTGGGTGGCTCAGGGTTCACAGGTTCAGATCCTGGGCAGAGACTTACACACTGCTTGTTAAGCCGCACTGTGGTGGTGTCCCACATACAAAATAGAGGAAGATTGGCACAGATGTTAGCTCAGGGCCAATCTTCCTCACAGACACACAAAAAATACTCAATTATATGTTGTCTACAAGAAACTCCATTTAGTATAAAGACCCATATAGATTAAAGGTAAATAGATAAAGAAAAATATACCATGCTAAGACTAGTGAAAAGAACACAGGAGAAGCTATATTAATTTTAGACAGAACAGACTGAATTCAAAGCAAGGAAAGATATCAGAGATAAAGAAGGGCATCACATAATGATAAAGGGGTCAATTCTTCAAGAAGGTATAACAATCCTTAACATGTATGCACCTAATAACAGACTGACAATCTATATGAGGCAAAAACTAATAAAATTGCAAGGAGAGATAGGTAAATCCACTATCATACTTGGAGATTATAAACGGGCAGATTTAGCAGGCAGAAAATCAATAAGGACTTTCAACTGGATACAATGGAAATCTGTAGACTACTTCATCTAACAACAGCAAAATACATATCCTTTTCAAACATACACGAAATATTCACCAAGATAGACCACATTCTGGGCCATGAAATACACCTTAAAAAATTTAAAAGAATGGAAATCATATAATGTCTGCTCTCAGACCATAATGGAATTAAACGAGAAATAACAGAAAGATAACTAGAAAATTCCTCTTTATTGAGTCAGTTTTATCCTATTTTAATTCTTTAAGCATATGTATAATAGTTGAAGTCTTTGTCTACTAAATACAACATCTAGACCCTCTTAAAGTCCATTTATATTGCCTGCTTTTATTCTAGAGTATGGGTCACAGTTTCTCGATTCTTTGCATGTTTTCTAACTTTAATGCTTGTGCATTTTAGGTAATATATGTAGCAAATATTCTGCTTTATTTAAATTTGTTTTTGTAATTTTCTTGGATTAAACTGCCAAATCTATCACCTCAAAGAATGTATCTGGTTGTGTCTCTCCTCATATTTTATATTCTAATTATTTATTTTTTAGCCTTGGATCTTAGAGGTCACCCCAAGGGCTGCAAAGCTAAGTGTCAGCCAACGATTGGGGAAGAGGATATGCTCATACACCTGGAGTCCTTAAGGCTTTAAACCTCAGTCGACTTATCTGCATGTATATTGGAATGCTTTCAAAATAAGTCAGTCTGCCTCGGCTTTCACTTCTCAGGTAGCTAAGGTATATCAGGTATCAGAGATCTCAGGATCTCTCAAGCATCCCCTATGCATGTACCTAGTTTTTTGAGTCCATCAGGAATGTGTAGATGGCTTATTTCACTCTAATATATAGCTCTCCAATATCCAGGACCTCTAGCAACAGCACTTGTACACAACCATGACTATAAACTTGTCCTAGCAGAGTTGCAGGTTTTCCCCTTTCTTTCCTACTGAGTTCACTACTGTTAATGGAAAAATCATGCAAGTTTTTACCTTCAGCCCCAAATCAGCTGTGCCCTTTCTGGAAGCAAGGCTTCTGGTTATGGTGGTGAGCCATGACCTGGGAAAATTGTCCTAGCTGACCAAGATGAGGAGAGAGAAGGAAGGGAGCAGCCCCATGGAACAACAGACTCTCTTACCTCTCTTATTCATCTCAGGTTCTTACCTGAAATTCTGGTAGGTTATTATGAATAATTCCTCCATAATTTCTTGTTTGCCCTTGGTCTATTTTCAGATTCCTGATACGGTTTGTTTTTATAATTTTGTTTAGTTTTATACTTGTTATTGAGGAAGAGGATTCATTAAACTCCTTAAAGCCATTGCCAAAAGTCCCAGCCACAACCTTTGCAAATTTACTCAGAAATACTCAGGCACTCAGAGAAAACATGAATCTCTTTGTCTTTGTCTGTGTTCTAATAGTTCTTCCTTTGGAACTTCCTGGGATCTCTCACTCTGCTTACAGAGAAATAAACTTAATCGACAACATCTGAGATTATTCTTGTTTAAATAGTCTCTTTTGGTTATGTGTTCAGTCTATTTAAACAACCTATCAGAGTCTTTTGGGTTTCATTTGAGTAAATAGTGTCAGTTGGGTTTCCTCCACAATTATCGCTCTTAGATTGGTCTGGTCCTTAGAATGGTGACCACTGATGTGTTTCTGGTAACCTGCAGTCATTTCAAGTACTCGATTGACACCCACCAATGAATCCATCATCCCAAATTTTGTTTTTGATCGCAAAGCTTAAAGCTATCTTCCAATCATAATAATGTTCATCTGTATAATTGTGTGTGGATGTATTTGAATAGGCACATTTTTATAAAAATCCATAGCATTGCTAATTTATTTATGTTTAAGAAATATAGAGAGAAATTTTATAATCATTATGCTTTTCTTTATGCTTGTTTGAAATACTTTAGTGTTTGATTTTTTAAAATTTAAAAGTCTAATTTATTAGATTTAAAAGAGTTTTATAAGTGGTAGGAAGCATTTGTTGTCTAGATTGAGATGTAGATATTTTGGATGCTTGAGAAAAATAGACTAATTTTTTCAAATAGCTTGAAATACCTTAAGAATTTTACATAATGAAATTTATAAGCTGTGGTAAATGTTTAAGGTAATTCTACATTGTCAAAATGGTAAACTAATTGAGCATTAAACAAAGAACATAAGTAAAAGTGTTTTTAATTTTAACACAAACTGCTGTATTTACAAGTGAATATTGTAAGTGACAGACTGTAGATTGTGTTTACAAGTTTAAGGAGACTTAGATTTATAAACTGAATAAATTGATCACTAAAACCTAGAATGTAAGCTATGAATCAGGGAACTTTGGGGCCTGTAGTGCAGGCACTGTACTATTGTTGACTCAGTGCATATCTCCCAACTAAAGAATCTAACACATTAGCAAACATTTGATCCATCGCATGGCTGCACAGCAAAGGAGATCTCAAGAAAAAGAGGTAGAGATCAGGGAAACAGGAATGGGGAAGCAGTTGGAAAAGGGAGGTCTAGGAACTGACCACAGGAAGGAGTCAGGGAATAGAGGAATGGTCAAGCAGTCAGCAAAGACTGAGGGCTGAGCACTGATTTCCTCAAAGTTTTATCAAGGGCCCCATCTTGCCATATGCATAACTTACATCTCAGATTTATATTTTTAATTGACTTAATTGAATGTAACGAGCAAATAAAATCAGATACTCTTGGGTGTATGATGGTGAACCCGCAATTCTATGTATGAAGTAATGTGTTGGTTTAGTAATTGGTTTCCTTTCTTCTTTAGGAAAAAATGCAAGTCAGGTAGTAGATAAAGTAGAGTTTGATATAAATTAAGAAAAAAATACCATGAAATTTCCTTAAATTTCTATATGCCAGCATTTCTGACCGTGCAGCAAGGAGAAACTGTACATTGCATTTGGTCATGAAATCTATGCTTTCCAAAAAATAGAGTATGACATAAAACTATTCACTTGGTAAGCTCCTGAATTGAAACTTGTGCATAAAATTAGCAAAATTAGGACAGCAGGCTGTAGGACAGGGTAAAAGAGGAAAGAATTTGGGTATATAATGAGATTGTGAAAATGTATGGCAGCTGAGATAATGAAAGTAAAATAAGAAAAAGCAAGGGAAATTTAGTGTTTAAAGTTTAATTAATGTTGTTAAATTAAGAACAGTACTACTGTGGAACACTAAATTTGAGAATTTAAGACTATAGTAGAGTTTAGTTTATCCATTATTGTATCTACTGGCTCTTTTGCATCCTTACAGTGTCATGATAATGAATATCTATAATAAAGAACTGCAGAAACTGTAAAAGTTTGCATTTCTTCTGAATGGTCAATGAGGATTACAATTTCAGCTAGTCAGTTTTATTGTACTCCCATTCCCAGAGTTCAGTTTGAAGAAGAGTGGAACTGAAGAACCTGTCTTGCCGCCCGCTCATTTCTTCCTTTCATTGCCTTTTTCTCTTACCTCTAAGAACTTTACATTGTTTTCTAGGTTTATCCAATGAGGTAGGTCGTTCTTTTTGTTTTCTGCATCTGTTGTGCCTAAGTAACTCTTTCTACTGACTGATGCTCTTCTCAATTCAGTTAAATACAACATAACCAGATCTAGTTAAATATAGCATCTTCAGTTTCCCCAGAAGTCGAGGGTTTAAAACTTTCTAAAATTGTGGTTGAACATATAACATTTGTCATTTTAAACATTTTTAAGTGTAAAATTCGATGGCATTATATTGTGTTGAGCAACCATCACCACTAATTTCCAAAAATCTTTCATTACTCCTAACAGAACTGCAACAATTAAGCAGTAACTCCCCATTCCTACCTCCAACCTCTCCTCCTGGGAACCTCTAATCTACTTTCTTTCTCTATGAATTTTCATATTATACATAATATGTAATTTAAATGGAACCAAAGTTTGTCCTTTGTGTCGGGGTTATTTCACTTATTAAACAAATATTTTCAAGGTTCATTCATGTTGTAGCATGTTTCAGGGCTTCATTCCTTTTGATTGCTGAATAATATTCCATCATATGTATATATCACATTTTTTTGTGTCCTTTAATCTGTTGATAGATAACTTGAGTTTCTACCTTTTGGCGAATAATGCTGCCATGAATGTTAGTGTATAAGTATATGATTGAATTCCTGTTTTCAATTCTTTTTGGTATATACCTAGGAGTGGAGTTGCTGGGTCATATATTAAATTCATGTTTAGCTTTTTGAGGAACCAACAAACTGTTTTCCACAGGAGCTGCAAGCCCCACCAGCAATGTATAATGGTTCTAATTTCTTGACATCCTAGCCAACATGTCATTTTTCTTTTTAAAAAAAATAATCTAGTATGTATGAAATGGTAACTCATTGTGGTTTTCATTTGAATTTCCTAATGAGTAGTGATGTTGAGTATCTTTACATAATCTTATTGACCATTTTTATATCTTGTTTAGAGAAATGTCTGTTCAAGTCCTTTACCCATACTTTAATTGTTCTTTGTTTTAAGTATGAGTTTTATATGAGTTCTTTGTGTATTCTGCATGTTAAATCTTTATCAGATATATAATTTGAAAATATTTTCATCTATTCTGTAGGTTGCCTTTTCACTTACTTGATCATGTCCTTTGATGCATAAAGGTGTTTAATTTTTATGAAGCCCAATTTTATTTCTCATGCTTTTGGTGTCATGTCTAATAATTCATTGTTGAAATCTAAGGACATGAAGACCCTTTTCCGTTTATTTAATTGTTTTAAAATTTCTTTCAACAATGTTATGTACTTTTCATTGTATAAGTCTTTACCCATCTTGCTTAAATTTATTCTTATCATTTTATTATTTTAGATGTCATTGTAAAGGAAATTACTTTCTTAATTTCTTTTTTGGATTATTTATTTCAAGTGTATAGGAATACAACTGACTTTTTGAGTTCATCTTCTATCCTGTGATCTTGCTGAATTCATTTATTACTTCTAGTAGCCTTCTTGTGAATTTGCATATATAGAGGATCTCTATTCTCTCCTGCAAATAGAGAGAGTTTTACTTCTTTTCTCCAGTTTGGTTGCCTTTATTTCTTTTCATTGTCTAGTTGCCCTGGCTAGAATTTCTATCACAATGTTGAATAGCAGTAATGAAACAAGGCATAAAAAACTTCCCAACAAAGAAAAGTCTAGACCCTGGTGTCTTTACTAGTGAATTCTACCAAACATTTAAATGAGAATTAACACTAATATTTCTCAAACTCTTCCAAAAATGGAAGAGCAGGGAACATTTCCTAACTCATTCTATGAGTCCATCATTACCCTGACACTAAAGCCATGTAAAGATATCACAAAAAAGAAAATTAGACACCAATATCCTTTATGAAAATAGATTTAAAATTCTCAAGAAAATTCTAGCACACTGAATTTAACAGCATATTGAAAGGATTATACACCATGAGTCAGTGGGATTTATCCAAGCAATGCAAGGGAAGTTCAACATAAAAAAAACAATGAATGTAATACACCATGTTACAGGTTGAATTGCATCCTTTCCAAATTTATATGTTGATGTTTTAATTCTTATACCTCATAAGGGCAACTTATTTGGAAATAAGTTCATTGAAGATGTAATTATTTGTTAAGAGTAGAGTGAGCCCCTAATTCACTATGACTCATATTCTTCTGAAAGAAATGTCATGTAAAAAAACACGCACAGGGAAAGCACAATGTGAAGATTGGAGTTATGCTGCTCCAAGCCAAGGAAATCCCAGAAGGTAGGAGAGAGGCTTAAAACACATCCTTTCTAGTGCCTTCAGAGGGAGCATGGCCCTGCCAACACTGATCTGAGAATTCTAGTCTCCAGAACTGTGGCATATTTCTGTTGTTTAAGCCACTCAGTTTGTGGTACTTTGTTATAGCAGCTCCAATACAGAACACACTAAAAGAATAATGATTCTTAATTGACAGAGAAAGGGCATTTGGCAAGATCAACCAGTCTTTCATTATAAAAACACTCAGAATACTAGGCATAGAAGAGAACTTCCTCACCATGATAAAGTGGATTTATGAAAAACTCACAGCTAACATCATACTCCGTGGTGAGAAACTGAAACTTTTCCTAATTTTTTGTCAATCTAGCTAAAGGTTTGTAAATTTTGTACATCTTTTCAAAAACACAACTTACAGCTTCATATTCTATCATTTTTCTAGTCTCATGTTTTTTCACTCTAATCGTTATTATTTCAGTGTGTCTACTAGCTTTGGGTTTAGTTTGCTCCTTTTTCTAGTTCCTCAAGGTGTAAAGTTAAGGTTATTGGTTTGAAATCTTCATTCTTTTTTAATGTAGGTATTTACAGCTATAAATTTCCCTCTGAACAGTGCCTTTGCTGCATTTTATAAGTTTTGTTATGTTGTGTCAAGTATTTTCTAATTCATCTTGAGATTTCTTCTTTGACCCATTGGTTGTTTAAAAGTGTTGTTTAATTTCCAAGTGTTTGTGAATTTTCCAGTTTTCCTTATTGATATCTAGCATCACTCCACTGTGGTCAGAAAAGATATTTTGTATGATTCAGATTTTAAAAATTTATTGTGATTTGTTTTGTGGCCTAACATATGAAGAACATTCTGTGTGTACTTGTGTATTTTGCTGTTGTTGGGTAGAGTGTTCTGTATGCCAGGTCTAATCAATTTATCATTTTGTTCAAGTGTTCTATTTATTGGTCTTCTGTACAGAAGTTCTATTCATTATCAGAAGTGGTGTATTGAATACTCCAACTTATTTAAGAACTATTTCTTCTTTGAATTCTGTCAATGTTTGCTTCATATATTTTGGGGGCTCTGTTGTTTGGTGCATATGTGTTTATACTTGTTTTATTTTCTTAATGAATTAACTGTTTTACTAATATATAATGTCATTCTTTGTCTCTTCTAACAGTTTTTGACCTAAAGTCTATATTGTCTGATAATTATATAGCCACCCTAGGTCTTTTTTGGTTACTATTTGCATTGAATATTTTTTTCCATCCTTTCAACTTGTTTCTTTGGATCTAAAATGAGTGTCTCATAGGCAGCATATAGTTGGATCATGTTTATTTTTGTTTTTTCATTCTGAAAACCTCTGCCTTTTGATTGGAGAGTTTAATTCATTTACATTTAAAATAATTACTGATAGGGAAGGATTTTCAATGTATTTGTTTTCTGTATGTTTTACAGCTTTTTTTTTTTTTTTGGTCTGTCATTTTTCCATCACTGACTTCTTTTGTTTTTAGTTGATTTTTTGTGGTGAACCATTTGATTCCCTTTTCATTTTCTTTTGTGTGTATTTTTTAGATGTCTTATATGTGGATACCATGGAGATTACATTTAAAATTCTAAATTTATAACATATAATTTGACTTGATAGCAACTTAACTTTAATGGAATGGAAAATCCCTGTTTCTATACAGCTTTATCTCCCCTTCCTCACTGCATGTTGTCAAAAAATTACTTTTTTATACATTGTGGCCAATGCTATACATTTATAATTATTTTTATGCATTTGTCTTTTAAATCCTGTAGGAAAAGATGACGTTACAAATCAAAAATATTATATTGTTTTTTATATTTGCCTATGTATTTACCTTTACCAGAGAAGTTCATTTCTTCATACAGCTTTGAGTTACTATCTAGTGTCCTTTCATTTCAACCTGAAGGACTCTCTTTATAAATTCTTGTAGGGCAGGTTAGTGGTAACAAGCTCCCTTTGCTTTTATTTGAGAATATCTTAATTTTTCCCTCTTTTTTAAAGGACAGTTTTGTTGGATATAGAATTCTTAGTTGAGAATTGTTTTCTTTCAGCACTTCAAATATGCCATCCCACTGTCATCTGCCCCCAGTTATTTCTGATGAGAAATTACCTGTTAATCATATTGAGGATCCTTGTGCATGAATGTGAGGTGTTACTTCTCTCATTGCTTTCATGATTCTTTGTCTTTGGCTTTTGACAGTTTGATAATAATGTGTCTTGGTGTGAGGCTCTGAGTTTATCCTAGTCCCCCCCCCCAACCCTCAGACTAAATAATTTCAATTGTACTATCTTCAAGTTCACTGATTATTTCTTCTCCCTGCTTAAATCTGCTCTTGAACCCCTCTAGTGAATTTTTCCTTTCTGTCGTGCTTTTCAGCTCCAGAATTTGTGTGGCTCCCTTTTTGTTAAGTGTATTCTTTATTATTATTATTATTGTAAAATGTAACAGAAAATTTACCATTTTAACAATTTTAAGTTTATAACTCAGTGGCATTAAGTACATTTACAATGTTGTGCAATCATCACCTCTATTCATTCATTCTATTCTATTCATTTCCAGAATTTGTTCATCATCATCTCAGAAACTGCACCCATTAAACAATAATTTGCCAAACCACACTCTCTCCAGTTCTGTTAACATGTATTCTACTTTGTTTATGAATTTGCCTATTCTATTCACCTCAAATAAGAGAAATAATACATTTGCCATTTTGTGACTGTTTATTCACTTAGCTTAATGTTTTCAAGTTTCATCCATGTTGTAGCATGTATCAGAATTTTATTCCTTTTTAAGGCTGAATAATATTTTGTTGTAGATATATACTACATCTTGCTTATCCATTCATCTATTGATAGACATTTGGGTTGTTTCCACCTTTGGCTATTGTGGATAGAGCTGCTATGAACACTGGTGTACAAATTCTGTTTGAGTCTTTGCTTTCAATTCTTTTAAGTATATACCTAGAAGTACAATTAATAGATCATGTGGTAATTCTTTTTGAGAAACTGTAAACATTTTCATAGTGGCTGTTTTGTTTCTTTTCAATTTCTACTTCTTTATTAACATACTCATTTAGTTCATACATTGCTCTCCTGATTTCCTTTAGTCTTTGTCTCTGTTTTCCTTTAGCATTTTGAGCATATTTAATACAATTATTCTATAATCTTTGTATAATTAGTCCAAAATCTGGATTTCTTCAGTGATGGTTTTGTAATATTTGTTTTGTTCCTCTAAAGAGGCCATCCTTTCCTGTTTCTTTGTATTCCTTGTGTTTTTTGTTTTTATTGTTGAAAACTGGACATTTGATTTATTATAATGTGGTAACTCTGCTAATAAGATCACTCCTTCTTTTCCAGGATTTGTTGATTTTTTTGATTATGGAAGGCTATATTGTTATTTATATTGTTTAGTGTCTTTCCCAAACTTTGTTTTCAAAGCCTATATTCCTTGTCTTGTGTGGTCTCACTGAAGTCTTTGTTCCTTGTGTTAAACTAGAGTTTTGACAGAGAGTCCTTTAAATACCAGGAGATAAACACACACACACACACACACACACACACTCTAAATAAAAAATCCAAAACAAACATGCAAACAAGGAAATGAAATAATAGATCCCCTAGTCTGCGAGGATGGGGTCTGGGCTGGGGCACTGCTTAATCACTAAGTTAGGCTTGCACTGAGCCTAAGGATCAGGCTGAGGTGAAGGCTTAGGGCCTTTCAGTTCTTTTCTGAGCACAGGTTTTGCTCTAGGCATGTGTGTGGCTTTCTAAATTCCCTCACGTGGTGCTTTTAAATGTCCTAGTTTCTTAATGAATCTCCCTAACTTTTGCTCCAGGGCCTTTGGCATCTGTTTTATGTTTCCATCACATTCTTTTCCCAGGCATCAGTGAGTTGTTAGTTTGACTTTCAATTCTTTTGAGCAATGCTCACTGCTTTTCTGGTCCGAGTTCCCAGTTAGGTAAAACAGAGAGTAAAACAGAGACAAGGGCCTTCATCACTCACTCATGCAGCTCCTAGACAGTTTGGAATGGACAGATACACACAATAATTTTCCAGTAAGGTCTGCTCTTCTCTCTCCAAAACCAGAGATCAGGGACATACACTAGGAATGCAAGTTTCTTTCTTCAGGACTGCTACTGTGCTGGGGAGGGGGTGGGACAAGGGCAAGTAACGAGATCACAAATCTTTGCTACCATGTTGAAGTTACGTTTTTCTTGATTCAGTGTTCAATTAGCTGCTCTAAACCTTTAACTGTTTTTCAGAGCTCTGACAAAGTTGGTTTTGACAGTTTTTGCTTGTTTGTCAGGGTTTCTGAAGGGGGATGAGAACTTGGAGCTGCTTACTCCATTTGCTGCAGTGAAGACTAATGTTGAGTTTTCTACAAATATGACTACCAAGTGTTCTGAACTTATGTCTGGATCCATTTTGATTGGCTATTCCCAGGGTGAGAAACAATTTTTACTAGAAATTCAGCTTTAAATTAAATCTTGATTTAACTTATCTTTTTCTAACTCATTTTTTTTTAGCAGAATGCTCATGTTCTGTCTCAGCAATATATTCAATAACCAAATCACTAAAGAGATGAACATTTGAACCCTTTTGTTGATAGGGCCGTTGAGTTGATTCTGACTCCTAGTGACCCTGTGTACGGCAAAGTGGGACCCTACTCAGTCTTTTTGCTCCGTCCCCTAACCTTTTGGTGCTATATCAGACAATGCTCCACTGCTATTCATAGGGTTTACGTGGCCAATTTTTTTTGAAGTCGGTGGCCAGGTCCTTCTTCCTATTTGAACCTTATATACTAATTTTTTGTAATAAAATTTGAAATTTCACCTGTAAAATTAATTGTTTTTAGAAATATGTGCCCTTTATATCATACTCAACTAATTTATGGATTCAAAATTTTCATAGTACAGGGGTCAGCAAACTACCACCCATGGGATAAATCTGGCTTCCCATCTATTTTTGACCAGCCTGCAAACAAAGAAAGGTTTTATAACTTTCTAATCACTGGAAAAAGTAAAAATAATATTTTGTGATGTGAAAGTTAAATAAAATTAAAATTTAACTATTCATAAATAAATTTTTATTGAGTCACGGCCACATTTATTTGTTGATATTTTGTCTCTGGCTGCTTTTGTGCTACAAAGGCACAATGGAGTAGTTTTGACAGAGATCATATGCCCTGCAAAACTATGATGTTTACTATCTAGCCCTTCACATATAAAGTTTGCCAACCTCTGACTAGTACCACATAAAGAGAATCAACAACCTGAGAAATCATTCCAATGCCTTATAGATTTAAAAGGCATTCTTCAGGAGCAACAGCTCAAAGATTGTTACTTCTAGAAATTTCAACTACTACAGATTTTATCACGTAATATGCATTTTTTTCAGTAAAAATCTGATACTTTTAGCATTTTTTTCACTAGATTAGCCAAATATGGACAAAGTTTCATTTAACACATGATGTCTAACACAGAACCTTTTCTGAATTAAAGTTTTTCCTAGAACTTAAATTTATCAATAATTTTAAACAGTTTTCCCACAATTTTGAGATCTTCAAGAACTAATTCTGAACTTGATGCTTCTTCTTGTACTTGAGTTGCAAAAAATTGGAAATCTCCTTTCCCACTATAAAACCTCACATAAGAGAGTATATTACTCTTATATATTGTCTTTAACTACATAAGTATGTGAACGAGAATGCCTTCAAAATCAGAGTGCATTTCAGCCACTAGAAATTTGCTTATTTCTTTAACAACTTTTGAAAACATGGATAAAAGATTTGATAAAAAATTTTACAGTAAAATATTCTGTCATTTTAAAAGGCAGTTTAAAAGCATGTGATATCTAAGGCTGGGGAACATCAGTGGTTTGGATGACATCTGAAGAATGCTTTCAACGTTGCTGTCAACTTACGCACGTTGGTAGAATTTGTTCTCTTGAAAATAGTTTTCAACTGTATTGCCAGTCATTTTTCTCCAACTATCATTTTTGAAAAGGTTACATGATTATGTATGATCTTTGTGATCAAATAATTTATGAGATTACTATAAATAGACTAAATTACTAATAAAATAACTTCAATATCATTGGAATGTAAAAATTCTATATAATCACATCTTTTTCTCTGGAGCACCCTGTCATAACCTGACTAACTTCAGTAAAGGAAATCCAATATTGTAAAACAAAATTTTCTCAGATGTTTCTGCTTTAGCCCTGGCTACTGTCAAGAAAACTTTAGATAAAAGAGAAAATATCACAATCTCTTAAATTTGAATCAGCATCAGGGCAGATAATGCTGATGATTGACATTCTTGGTGTTTGGTCCACCTTTTGGATCTTTTAAAGAAGATTTTCAGATTCCAGAGTCAAACATACTGAAGCTGGACCCATATCACAAACAGCAATTTAACTGATTTTGAAAAATTTATCATTGTACTAGCTATACATCTTGTTAAATTTTCCTCGTTACTTTTTATGTCCTTACAAGTATGGTCTTTATCTATGTTCATGTAAAAATATTTATATAAAGGACTTAATAACTTTACTGACCAATGATTTATTTATTGGTAGTATTTTATCCACAACATACCTTATCTGAAAAGGAAAGTTTTTAGTTACACTGGTCATTTTATGCACATATAATATTTTATCCACAGTAACTATTTACTTCCAGAAGATGCTTATCCATACTTGGATCTTTTTGCTTGGGAGATTTTTTATAAACAGATGAAACTATATCTGCAGGTGGAGAAAACTTAATTCTTATGTCTGGTGTAAATGTTTTTAGTTGAAAATCTGAATACACCTTTAACAGTGAACAAATCAGTTTCATAGCTGTGTCATGAAATTCAGCTTGAATTTCATCTCAATTTGCTATCTATGTTGGTGATAATATCCTCTAAAATGCTAACAGCAAAAATTCAAGTTCATTTTCTGATGGGTCCTGGGGGCTGAGTGGTCTGCCAGGTATACTTTTTGTCTCTTTCTCCTCATGGCACGCAGGCAATCCTAGCACTCAGCATCTTCTCATGCTAGAATGCTTATCAAAAGCATTTATAAGACCCTTCTTTCACCCAGGTTCCTATTATACTTTCTTTTGCTCTTAATTTTTTGCTCAGTATTATATGAATGATAATATAGGACACTATGTTATGCTTCAAAAGCCATTTTATTTCCTAAGGGAAGTAAGCACAGTTATATCAGGTATGGAAGCTTCAGTGCTCGTCCTGGTGAGGTGGTGAGGAAGATTTGGAAGTACTGGTGCCAGTTCTAGAAAACACCTTTGACAGAGCTGAAGATACCTTCTCTAGCATTTTAGATCCTGGTTTGGAAATAGTGGGCTTGGGAGTATCTGTGGACAAAGCAAAAATGTAATATGGATATTTATTAGACATTTTAATTGAGGCAATTATGCTGCAGCACCAATGATTTAGACTTCACAAATTGACATTTATAAAATACTTCATGGGATTTAAAGAACATTCACAAAGATTCTTTTATTTTATCCTTCCAACACTCGTGTGAAGGAAAAAGGAAGAGTGGTATCTTCATTTCTGGACACTGAATCTTGGCGAGGTCAAATACCTCGTCTAAGGTCACATGGGTAGAAAGTGGCTGGGTATAGAGTCCAGGTTTTCTGACTTTCATGGCATCATTATACTGACAGCGCTCTGATGTTTCTCTACTTACGTGTGCCAGAATGCCTTTCCTTTTCTAGCAGAAAACTCTGAAAAAGCCTGATGAGCTAAACTCACATGGGAAAGTAACTTTCAACTCTATATCATGAAGGTGTCTATTTCAGAGGGCTCAAGTGAATGCAGAAGCGCACTAAAACTGCTGTAATTTTTCACCTACATGGGGTAAGTTTTCAGTTGACTAACTTCAAGTATTTTCTTTTTTATGAGATAAGACTGTACAGACAAGAGTTTCCTTTTGGATTCATTTTTCTAGACCACTTATTCAGCACATGGGCTCTTAGAGAATATCATATTTTAATTTAACAAAATGATTATTTTACATGTAAGGACAGAAGTGAGAATTTATGTACTTTTCTGAAACTTTATGATAGGATGTGATAGGACATGAAAATACACATGACAGTAAAAGCCCATATTTTCTTAATTCCATCACACACCAAAGTTCATGACTATACCTTTTGTAGTTACTTAGATTTTTCTGTTCAAGCAAGATAATATTCTATGGTTAACGCTAAGAAACAAAGTATGCTTAGGTATTTTACTGTGCAATTATTTTGTTTTGTGTTGTTTTGGTTTTTGTGTGTGTGTTTTTTGCTGAGGAAGATTGGCCCTGAGCTAGCATCTGGTGCCAGTCTTCCTCTTCTTTGCTTGAGGAAGACTGTGCCTGAGCTAACATCTGTGCCAATCTTCCTCTATTTTGTATGTGGGATGCTGCCACAGCATGGCTTGATGAGTGGTGTGTAGGTCTGCACCTGGGATCCAAACCTGTGGACCCCAAGCTGCTGAAGCTGAGTGTGCGAACTTAACCACTATGCCACAGGGCCAGCCATTGTGTAATTATTTTTTAAATGACCTAAGAATTAAAATGGAAAAAGCCAAAATCTGCAGCAGATGAGACAAAAGGATGGAATAAAGAGAAAGATGTACATTCTGAAGAGTAAGATAAAAATTTTACTAACATGATTGAAGCATTGTTGCAAGACTTCTGAAATTCTCAGTGGAGAGACAAAAAAGCTTTTCTGTTCTTGAAACTTGTTGGTCCTATTAAAAATACAGATTCCTGGGCACCATTACTCAGAGATGCTAACTTAGTCAGTCTGGAGAGGGTTCAGGAATTTGTGTCGTTAAAAAGCATCCTGTGGGGGCCAGCCCTGTGGCCAAGTAGTTAAGTTCAGCACACTCCACTTCGCTGGCCCAGCTTCGTGGGTTCAGATCCCAGTCGTGGACCTACTCCACTCATCAGGCATGCTGTGGCAGCAACCCACATAGAAAATAGAGGAAGACTGGCACAGATGTTAGCTCAGGGCTAATCTTCCTCAGGGGAAAAAAGAAAAAGGATAGCATCCCGGGTAGTTCTAATGCAAAGCAGTTCCTGGTAACACATTGAGAAAACCGTCCCAAATCTGCATTCACTATTAGATTCCTGCATCTCCTTCATGACTGATGGGTGCCTGGTGTCCTAGGTTAATGGCACAAATGAAGCTCATCCCCAGAGAGAATAGTGAGCTCTTGCCTTTATCAGTTATAGCTCTTTTCAAGGCAAACCTAAAGGCTATCTTTGGTCATTTACCCAATGTGGACTTCATTCTGGGATGCAATGGCAACTATATGGAACCATAGTGTGGAGGGAAGAAAGAATGTGGGATCAATGTCAGAAGACCTGTTTTCAAACCCTAAAAGATCTCCATTTGTTAACTGTGTAACCTCAGGCAGTTATTTACCTCCATTCTGTCTTTTGTAAATTGGGGCTTTAAGATTTGCAGGAGAATAGTATAATGTAGGGGATGTGAACAAGTTTTGTTTTGTCCACAAAGTGTTTCACAAAAGCTCTGAATTATTGGATAAAATTTAAAAGTCAGGATTTTTTACATAAAACTTCCATTTCCAGCTTCTTTTGAAAATGGAAAGACCTGAATTGGAAGACGTGGCAACAATCCAGCATGACAATGATTGGCCCTGAGTAGCAGCTTGCTCCTTTAGATGGGACATGCCATCTCCAGTGAGCCACAGACCCGTTCAACCTACTGCTCTTGTTTATATATCTACTTGTTTCCTGTGAACATTTCAGTGTGTGAACTACTGTCACATTGAATGAGCTTAGACTTTAAAGTCAGGCAGATCTGTGTCTGAATGCAGCTTTGCAGCTTACTAGCTGTGGGGTGACCTTCAGTAACCTACTCTCACTTTCCTTCTCAATGACTCTCACTTTCCTCTTTTCTTTTTTTTTTTTTTGAGCTAACATCCGCCACCAATTCTCCTCTTTTTGTTGAGGAAAATAGGCCCTGAGCTAACATCTGTGCCCAACTTCCTCTATTTTATATGTGGTATGCCTGCCACAGCATGGCTTGATAAGCACTGCATAGGTCCAAGCCCGGGATCTGAACAGGAGAACCCTGGGCCACTGAAGCAGAGTGTGTGAACATACCCACTATGCCACCGCCTGGCCCATCTCACTTGCCTCTTTAATGAGGATAGCTGGCACCTAATAAATATTAGTTCCACTACCTAGTACCCCTTTGGTTTGAGGTTAACATAAGAGAACTGCATAATAAACTGCAATTGCTATATATATATATAAATAGTAAGAATATTGTTTCAATCTCATAATGATAATAGGTGTAAAAACTGCAAGGGAGTAGCCACTCATTCCAGGAGGGTAAATGGTCAAAAATTCTAAATTCAAAATGATGTAATTGAGAGATTTATTATACTAGTTGTTAAAAGGATAGTATATTTTGTACCTGAAATGACTTCTTTTGAGGGATGCCCACTGCCAGGAATATGCTTGTTTCCTTCAAAGATGGTGATAAACTGCCAAGACAAAGCAAAGTACTTCACTTAGACTTTTGTTGTACACTACATATTATGGATACCTAGAAATCCTCAGGAGATGTAGTACAACCATTGTAGTATCTTCCAATAAATAATATCTGTGCTCTGCAGTCTCCAAGAATTATTCTGAGGCTCAGGCTCATAATTTTTGCCAATTTTAACACCAAGGATTGATCCTTGTCATAGATATGGGCCTAGACTATCATTAAATTATGATCAAAGGTTCAGGCATCTTAAGTCACAGAAAATATGAGCTCTGTCTGCCCCCTCCCTCCTTTGGCTGAATTGGAATATGTAGTAAGTTATATAAATTATTTTCTGATACAAGATATAATGACAAGGAGAGAAGGAAAATGGACTTTCACAACACAATTCCAATTTCCATTTATGGAAATCTTAGTCATTTTGGGTTCTGGAGCAATAAGCTGTGTGGTCCTGGTAGGGCAGGGAACATGGCTCAAAGACTGGCTTTGCTCTGTAGGCCTTTATTACCTCTTTGAATGCAGAGGCAGCAATTTTCCCAGAAAGGCAAAAAACTGTCTGAGACAGGTAGCTGGGATTTACTGTAACTGTGCTATAATGCTAGCAATTAAAAAAGGAAGTGAAAATCAATGAAATAAATCCTAAATACATACAACATAAAATCTGTTGTGTATAGATTACGTAGACGCCACCAGATATCATTATAAGGGTTTTACCATAGTTCCTCCTAGAGGACTTGAGGTATCTTATGAATTAAGATGTTTCAAACAGGACATCTGAGGAATAAAATGGAGCAGAGACTATCTAAAGCAACTGATTCTCACCACTGGCTGCACAATAGAGTATCTGTGGATTTTTTTAAAAATATGAATCCCTGGGTCCCAAACCGGTTGAACTGAAATCCCTGAGGTTGGGGCAGATATTGATTTTTTGTTTTTTAAGAATGCCCATATGACTCTAATGAATGAAAATTAGAGTTGAAAATCTCTAATCTAAAAGAAAGCAGGTGCTACTATGTGCCAGAGGAGTAAATATACTTAAGTTCTGCTGAGAACATCTATCTTTCCATTAGATTCAAGAGTATTTGCCATTACTTCATGGAAAATAGTTATAATCATTGCTTTAAAGTTTTTGCCTGAAAATTTCAAAATCTTGGCTATGTTGGAGTTGGCATCTCATGTCCTTTCCCTTAAAAGTTGCAGACATTGTATTAGTTCTTTGTGTGTTGAGTAATTTTGGATTGTATTTTGGGCATTTAAAACAATTTATGAGATTCTAAGAATTGTTAAAATCCCTTGGAGAAGGCTGCTTTTTTGTTTGTTTAAGTAGATAATTAACCCACTTAGGTTCAGACCATACATCCTATCCTGCCTTCTATGACTGGAGTTCCAGTGTAAATTCAGTTTCAAAATCTTGGCAGTATTTTTTGGTATCCCTGTGTGTGTGCACCAGTATTAAGGCTATAGTTCAAATTCTTAAAGCCTTTTGTCTATAAACTTCAGGTCAGTTCCATGCATGCACAACTCAGGAAAGACTACAGATTTGTAGGGGGTCCTTTTATGAGGTCCCTACTCTCTGTGATTTCTTTCAGTGTCTCTGACTCTCAGCAGCCCCCCTTTCTGCTTCTATGGCTAGAATGCTGTGGCTCTAACCTCACTGTGTGTGCTGTCTCACATATCCCGTGACTACATCCACACCAAGGGTAAAGTGCCAAGAGAAAGCAGAGAAAAAAGTAGCAGGTTTCCCCCTAAGATTCTTCAGGTTACCGGACACCTTTTCCTAATTCCTCTCATCAGAGAGAAGGATTTTTAGGAGTCTCAGCAGTCTCTGCTACTATTGCCATGCAGCTTTATGGCTGAAAATTGCCTCGAGGTAAGACCAAGAGAGGGGAAAAAGTGGGAAAAAAGTGGCTTCTCCACTTTCCATTCCACAGAAACCTCTTTCTAATTCTGGTAAGACAGCAATGGTTTCTCTCGGAGCTCTATGCTGTCCATTCCCTTTATGTACAGTCAGTTGCTTAATGACATGGATGTGTTCTGAGAAATGCATCCTTAGGTGATTTTGTCATTGTGCGAACATCATGGAGTGTACATATATAAACCTAGATGGTATAGCCTACTTCACACTTAGGCTATATGGTGCTAATCCTAGGGGGCCTTTGTCATATCTTCAGTCCATTCCTGACTGAGATGTCGTTATGCAGCACGTGACTGTAATTCCAGGATTTGAACTGCCCTGAAGCTAAGCTAGAAGACATGGGAGGAAAAACCTCAGGAAACTCATATTGTATTGGTTGCATTCATATTGTATTATTGGATTCCTCCCCTCAAACTCCTATTATTTGTTTTTCAGAATCCTGGGTGGTTGTCCAGAGTTTATAGTTTTAATCAGTGAGTGATAACAGAGTGGAATGTGCTTATTCCACCTTACTTGAGACTGGACTGGATAACAAGTTTAACCACAGTTTCACCATGCAAAAAGCATCAAGTGAGGGAAAAGACGAAGAGCCAGAAGGGTCCAGATTAGCCAGGAATTCAGTATGGCACAAGGAATGGCTTGTCAACAGGTCCTCAGACTAAAGATTCAGTGTCTCCCCTTTATTGCCATATGATTTTACTTGGAAAGTATGGCCTAAATAAAGCCTCAGGTTGTCAAATATATGTTTATATTCATAAATGAGGATTAGTTTGCATGAGGAACTAACCCAGCATGTTTGGAGGTGTGGCAAAAGTTTCTTAAGTATGAGTTTTAAAATTTGGTTCTGAAAATTACTCTGACAATGAGAAGTGAATAAATGATGGATTGTGTGTGCATGGAATTGAGAAGACTCGCTTAAAGATGGGATTAAATTGAGACAAGAAACGAAGTGAAAAAACAGAGAAGGGAATCTGTAGCTTCAGTCCTCATTGTAAACTTTCTAATAAGGATTAGGGAAGAGGAAATTTCCTAAGTTTACACTGGAGAGGAGGTGGGCCTTTTGGAAAGCTGCCTTTGACCAGTTATTATTTCTCATGCAGAGAAATAGATGGAATCAGCAGTCACTTTCCTGCAAGCCACTCTCCTCCATTTTTGAAGCTTCTATTCCCTTCCTGCCTCCACCAAGCTCCTCACTTGGGTCCACCTGCCCTGGGCAGAGACAAGTGACTCACTCTGTCTAGGGTTTTCTCCAGAGACTGCAGCAATAGGTTTAAGGAATGGAATTGTATTTAGGTGCTAGGGAGGAACAATGGCTCATTTGTACACTAAGCAAGGAATGATAGCTCTAAGGAGAGAATTTTGATTAAGGGATTTCTCAGGTACCACGGACAGATCTCAACAAGGGGGCGAGATCTGATCATGAAGGATTTGTGAATAGGGAAAGCTTCCTGTTGTCCCTCAAATCATACCACCCAGTCCCTGATCTGACCTTGAAAACTGGTCTAGATTCACCTGCACCCAAGGCATACCAATTAGAGGCCACTGAAAAATACTTACCTTAACACTGCTTGAATTCTCTGGCTTTTGTTCCTGAGAACTTTCTGTTGTGGGTGGGAGGAAGGAAAAATAGTATTTTTTCTGAGGCATGAATAGTGTTGACACAAACCTGATCTTACTATTTTTTACTAAAATTCATAGAATTTAGAAGAAATTATTAATTCTAATTATATATGTATAGATATATACACATAGACAGTGTGTAGACAATGGGAACAAAACTGAAGTGAGACCCCTAGAATTCTGGGGCATGTCTTAGCCCTTCATTTAGGAGAGGCAGACTCTGGAACTTAGTAGCTAAACATCTATGCACAATCATTCAACATCTACGGGCCTATTTGTTCATCTATAAAATGAGGGGTCACCCTATAGATGATTCCTAAAGGCCTTTCCAGCTCCAACACTCTTTGATTTTATATAGCTAATTAAAAGCACATAATTGGAACAAAGAGGAAGGTGCTGGTCTTATGAAATACTTTGGTGGGAATTAGGAGAATTTTGAGGCAATACGAGGAGGAAATCTGGGGAGTTGCTATAGAGCTACAAGTTGCCTAAGTTCCAGGGGAGGTCAATATTTATTCCCAGTAAAAGAAAATCAGCCCAAGGAGGTAGAAATGATACTGTGGAAGAAGTTTCACAAAAAACCACCACTAGGGAGGCAGCTAACCTGCTAAGGAGTCAGAAAACCCGAGTTTGAGTCTTAGCTTCAATACTAAGAGCTGTGTAAACACTGGCAAGTTGAGTCTAACTTCTGTGACTCTCAGTTTCCCAGTATGTAGAATGTGATGAGATTATCCTCTGCCTGTCTCACAAGAGGACACAATGAGTTATCATATGGAGAAACTCTGCATTTCATAGACAGGTAATCATCAAGAGCCAACACAAGTGGTTACTTTCTGAATTATCCTTAGGCCAATGTAGGTTCTGGGGGGAAAAAAAACTACTAGTAAAATATCACTTAATGCAAATATGAGAGAAACTGATTATTTGAATTATCTGACAAAATTGATAAGATTTCATTGTTGGTTGATAATCTTTCTAAGATGTCTGACTCTATATTGCACATAATTGAAGGTACTTTTGCTTTCAAATGACTGACATCATTTGGATTTGCTCTGAGGGTTATCATTCCAACCATCATTTCAAAGTTTCTAGGTTAAATGGCTATCAACCTTCCAGGATATACTGGAAATTTGTTTTGATGAAGAGTCACAGAAAACTTCCTTATAGTTGAGGATGTCAGATATTCAGATTTAAGATATTTGAGACTTTATTGTATATTCCATATGAAACTAAGTGTATGTCCAGCTCTGATCTCTCCATTGAACTCCAGACTTAAATATCCTATTGCTTTATGACACCTCAACTTGAATGTCTAATGGTACCTCAATCTCAACACAACCAATAAACCATAACATAACCATAAAACAGAATTCCTGTGTTCTTCCCTACCCCCTGCTTAGTTACTCCCATAGTCTCTCCTATTTTACTAAATTTCTCCTCCTACTATATGCCTGTTTTAGGTTCTTGGGAATACAGCTGTGATCTTCATGGAACTTACATTCTAGAGGGAGATAGTGAAAAAGCAATTAATTAAAATACACAGTCTGTTAGATAGTAATAAGTGCCGGGGAGAAAAATAAGCAAAGAAGTGGAATAGGTGGTGCCATGGTGAGAATGAAGTTACAATTTCAAAGTGTGGTCAAAGAAGACCTCACAGAGAAGGTGACATTTGAGCAAAGATCTGAAGGTGAGGAATGAGCAATGCAGATATAGGGGGAAGAGCACCACACAAGGATCAGCAAGTGCAAAGGCCCTGAATACCTGGAATGTTTAAGGAACATCAAGGAGGTCAGTGAGGCTGGAGCAGAGTGAGCCAGAAAAAGAATAGAAGAGGAGGTTAGAGAGGTAATAGGGCACCAGGGAGATGTCCAGGTGATGTTGGGTTTTGCAAGCTATTGCGATTTCTTTGGCTTTTGTCCCAGATGAGAAGGAAGAACTTATCAATATCTGGAATTATCTTGTTTATGTCCTTACTCTTTGATGCTCCACCCCAAGAAACATTAAATTTTATGAGATCAAGGACTTTGTTAGCCTTGTTCACCCATGGGATCTTAGAACACAAAGGAGATGCTCAGTAAATCTTTAATGAATGAATAAATAAATGATTGGATAGCTGCAATATTACCGAAGAATACAAGGATTAAGCATGATCATCACAACAAAGTTGGAAAAAGGGAAGCACTGAATTCAGGGTCAAAAGACTTTGGATCCAGACAAGGGTTTGCCCCTGACTCCAAGTAACCTCAGGCAAGTCGCTTCCTCACCCTGAGCTTGAATTTCCTCATGTAAACAATGAGGGAGGTGGTATTAAGCGGCTTCTTTCTGACTCTAACAGACCATGATTCCATATAAGTGATTATTGTGATACCTTCTGGTTGTGATATATTCATAAAATTCTGGCATACTTACTGATATTTGAATCATCTTAATGGAAATGATTTCCACTTGAGAGTTGAGAGAATGTGTTTCTTGAGTTACTCCTTGAGTGGGTTCTATGTTTGAAATAGCCGGGGTAAACCTGTGGTTTGAGTTTCAAGGCTACTTTACAGTAAAAACGACACTGCCTCTATCATTGTTAGAACACATTGGTCCTCTGAGGTTTCAACAAATAGAGAACCAAAATGTCTTCCAAATGTTCTAAGGAGTCAGTGCTAATAGAGATAAGAAAAAAAGAAAGGTGCAGATTTTAATGTGAGCAAAAAAAAATTAGCTCTAAAAGTTTTTTTGGGTACATTTTGTTAGGGCTAAGCATAAAGGAAGGATAACCTCTCAAATAAATTGTCAAATGCTACTATCATGGGTTCTTGCTCAGATAGAAACTATCATACACCCTAATTTTGTGGTTATTTCTCATAGGAACATGGTAAATATAAATTCATAATATCATACCATATTCTTGACCAAAATCATTAATAAAATCTTAGTAGTAATTCAGACAAGGCAAACTCGTTGTCTCATTTTCCAAAAGTAGGTAAGCTCACAGGAAACAAAAAAACAGTATCAACCTCAGGTTTGATAAGTAAAAAATTCATCATGATAAACAGTAAACAAAGTCTCCTTTAGAATACTTTCTAATTTAAATTAAGAAAAATAATAAATCTAACCTTCTAATATTTTAGCACTTGTATCTGGGGTACAAGCTTCAGTTTCACTAAAACAAAAGAAAAAGAACATTTCACTTCTGTGTATTTAATGAATGAAGAAATTACTGGTTAAGCAAAAGAACAATCTGTCAATCATTCTTCATATGGAAGTAACCCTGGAATAGTATATTACCGAGTTTCCAAATCAAATGAAAGTGATTTCTAAACTGGGTTTTTTCTACTTTTAAAATTCGGGTTAGATATACATAACAGAAAGTTTACCATATTAGCCATTTTTTAGTGTATAGTTCTATGCTTGAGTACACTCACAATGTTGTGCAATCATCACCACCATCCATCTCCAGAAGTTTTTTATCTTCCCCAAGTGAAACTCTGTACCCCTTAAATATTAACACCCCATTTCTGTCTCTCTCTATCCCCTGGAGCTACTATTCTACTTTCTGTCTCTATAATTTGACTAATATAAGTGGAAATCATGTACTATTTGCCCTTTTGTGACTGACTTATTTCACTTAGCATAATATCTTCAAGGTTCATAAATGTTGTAGCACGTGTCAGATTTTCCTTCCTAAGGCTGAATAGTATTCCAATGAGTGCATATAGCACATTTTGTTTACCCATTTATCCATCAGTGGACTCTTAGACTGCTTCCACCATTTGGTTATTGAACATTTGGCATGAACATGAGTGTATAAATATCTGTTCACATCCCTGTGTTCAATTCTTCTGGGTATGTAACCCAGAAGAAGAATTGCTGGATCATATGGTAAGTCTACGTTTAACTTTTTGAGAAACTGTCATACTATTTTCCCTAACAATTGCACCATTTTAAATTCTCAACAGCAATGTACAAGGGTTCCAATTTCTTCACATTCTTGTTGACATTTGTTATTTTCTGATTTTTTTTTTTATAATAGCTGTCATAAGAGGTCTGAAATGGCATCTCGTGGTTTTGATTTGTATTTCCCTAATGACTAGTGATGTTGAGCATCTTTTCACGTGCTTATTTCCCATTTGTATATCTTCTTTGGAGGAATGTCTATTCAATCCTTTGCTCAATTTTTAATCAGGTTGTTTGGTTTTTGTTATTGTTGAATCACAGGAGTTCCTTGTCTATTCTGGATAGTAATCCCTTATCAGATATATGATTTGCAAATATTTTCTCCTAGTCTATGGGTTAACTTTTCACTCTGTCCTTTGAAGCACAGAAGTTTTTAATTTTGGTGAAGTCCAATTTATCTAATTTTCCTTTTGTTGCTTATGCTTTCAGTGTCATATCCAAGAAATTACTGCTAGGTCCAATGTCATGAGGCTTTCCCCCTATGTTTTCTCATAAGAGTTCTACAGTTTTATTTATGTCTTTGATCTATTTTGAGTAAATTTTTACATATGGTATAAGGTAAGGGTCTAACTTCAGTGTTTTTGTGCATGGTTATCTAGTTTTCCCAACAACATTTGTTGAAAAGACTGTTCTTTCTCCATCAAATGGCCTTGGCATGCTTATCAAAAATCACTTGACCATCTATGAAGGATTTGTTTCTGGGCTTTCTATTCTATTCCATTGGTCTGCATGTCTGTCTTTATGTCAGTACTATACTCTTTTGGTTACTATAGCTTTGTAGTAAGTTTGAAATGAGGAAGTCCAACTTTGTTATTGCTTTTCAAGATGATTGTGGCTTTTAGGAGTCCTTTGAGATACCATCTAAATTTTAGAATGAATTTTTTTTCTATTTCTGAAAAAATGTTTTCCTTATTTTTATAGGTTTGCATTTAATCTGTAGAATACTTTGGGTAGTATTGACATTTTGACAATAAGTCTTCCAATCCATGAACACGGGATGTCTTTTCATTAATTTGTGTCTTCTTTAATTTCCTTCAGGAATGTCTTGTAGTTTTCAATGTACAAGTCTATTGCCTCCTGGTTAAGTTTATTCCTAAGTATTTTATTCTGTTGGATACTAGTGCAAATCAAAGTTTTTTTCTTACTTTCCTTTTGGATTGTTCATTGTTAGTGTATAGAAATGCAACTGATTTCTCCATGTTGATTTTGTATCCAGCAACTTCAATGAATTCATTTATTAATCCTAAAAGTTTTCTTTTTTTATGTGGAATCTTTAGGGTTTTCTACCTATACGATAATGCCATCTGTTAACAGAGATCCTTTTACCTTTTTTCTTCCAATTTAGATGGCTTTCATTTCTTGCCTAATTGCTCTGGCTAGGACTTTTGGAACTATGTTGAATAGAAGTGATGAGAGTGGGCACTATTGTCTTGTTCCTCATCTTAGAGGAAAATCCTTCAGGCTTTTACCCTGAGGAGGATGTTAGTTGTAAGTTTTCTATTTATGGTTTTATTATTTTGAGGTAATTTCCTTCTATTCCTAGTTTAAGTGTTACTATCATGAAAAGGTATTGGGTTTTGTCAAATGGTTTTTTTGCATCAATTTAGATGAGAATGTGTGTGTGTGTGATTTTTTTTTCCTTTATTCTGTTAATGTGTTGTATTACATGGGCTTATTTTCATATGTTGTACTTCCCTTGTATTCCTGGGATAAATCCCACTTAGTCTTTTTAATGTGCTGTTGAATTCTGTCTGCTAGTATTTTGTTGAAAATTTTTGCATGAATATTCATCAGGGATATTAGTCTGTAGTTTTCTTTCCTTATAGTGTCTTTGTCTAGCTTTGTTATCAAAGTAATACTGCCCTCATGAGTTTGGAGATATTCCCTCCTCTTCAATTTTTGAAAGAGTTTAATGAGAATTGGTATTCGACTTTAATTTTTTGCTGGAATTCACCAGTGAAACCATGTGATCCTTAGCTTTTCTTTGTTAGGAGGTTTTTGAATACTGGTTCAATCTCCTTCCTAGTAATATGTCTGTTCAGAATTTTTATTCCTTCACGATTCATTCTTGGTGGTTATTGTGTTTATTTATTTCAGCTAGGATATCCAATTGTTGGCATATAAATGTTCACAGTACTCTCTTAGAATACCTTTTATTTCTGCAAAATCAGTTGCAATGTCCCTTCCTTCACTTGTGATTTTAATTATTTGAGTCTTTTCTCTTTTTTCCTTAGGCAATCTAGCTAAAAATTTGTCAATTTCGTTGATCTTTTTGAAGAACCAACTCTTGGTTTCACTGATTTTCTCTATTATCTTCTGTTCTCCATTTTGTTTATTTCTGCTATAATCTTTATCTCCTTCTTTCTGTTAGTTTTGAGTTTCCTTTTTTCCTTTTTCTAGTTCTTTAAGCTGTAAAGTTAGGTTTTTGTTATAAAATATTTTTAAATGAAGAATTTACAGCTATAAATTTCCCTATTAGCACTACTTTTGCTGCATCCCATAAGTTTTAGTGTATTTTGTTTTCATTTTCATTTGTCTCAAATATTTTCTAATTTCCCCTGCGAATTCTTCTTTGACCCACTGGTTGCTTAAGAATGTGTTGTTAATGTCCACATATTTGTGAATTTTCCAGTTTTTCTTCTGCTATTGAATTTTAATTTCATTTCATTGTGATTAAAATATATTAAGACTTACATGTGATCTATATATGGTCTATCCTGGAGAATGTTCCATGTGCACTTGAGAAAAATATGTTTTCTGCTGTTATTGGTTGGAGTGTTCTGTATACGTCTGTTAGGTACAAGTGGTCTATACTCTTGTTTAAGTCCTCCAGATATTCTGTCTCGTTGTTTTATCCACTATTGAAAGTAATCTATTGAAGTCCCCTACTATTATTGTAGAGCTGTCTATTTCTCTCTTCAATTTTGTCAATGTTTGCTTCATGTATTTTGGTGCATATATGTTTATAATTGTCATATCTTGGGAAATTGACCCTTTTCTCATTATATAATGTTCTTTGTCTCTTGTAACAGTTTTTCACTAATCTATTTTGTTTGATATTAGTATAACTACCCCTGCTTTCTTTTGGTTTCTATTTGCATGGGATATCTTTTCCCATCCGTCCACTTTCAACCTGTGTGTGTCCTTATATCTAAAGTGAGTCTCTTATACACAATATATAGTTAGATCCTGTTTTTTAAATCCATTCTGTCAATCTCTGTCTTTTAATTGGAATTTCTAATCTATTTACATTTAAAGTAATTACTGATAGGGAAGCAATTACTTCTGCCATTTTGTTGTTTTATGTGTGTTCTATAGCTTTTTTAATC
Organism: Equus quagga; assembly: GCF_021613505.1. NCBI lineage: Eukaryota > Metazoa > Chordata > Mammalia > Perissodactyla > Equidae > Equus > Equus quagga. The sequence continues at coordinate 882,427 of NW_025798762.1, forward strand.
CCTCATCTCCTCCACTACAGCCTTCCTTTGTAACAGTTGATGTTTTGCAGAGACACATTTTGATTCTCTTTTCATTTCCTTATATGTGTATTCATTCTATAGATATTTTCTTTGTTGTTACCACAGGGATCACATAGAACATCCTAAAGTCAAGACATTCTCTTAAACTTATAACTTCAACTGCATGCAAATCTTTATAGATCAACCCTCATCCCCTCTATGTTATCAATGTCCCAAATTACATAGTTACATATTCTGTACCCATCAGCATAGGTTTGTAATTACTTTTTTATGCATTTGTCTTTTAAATACTGTAGAAAGTAAAAAGTAGAGCTATGAACCAAAATTATAATACTGGTTTTTATATTTGTTCATGTATTTAACTTTACTAGAGAACTTTATAATTTCATATGGCTTTGAGTTACTGTTTTGTATCCTTTGGTTTCAACTTAATGGACTTCTTTTAGCATTTCTTGTAGGCTATGTCTAGTGGTAATAAATTTCCTCAGCCTTTTATTGTTTTTTGTCTTAGAATGTCCTGATTTCTCTCTCATTATTGTAAGGTATTTTTGCTGGTTATAGAGTTCTCACTTAACAGTTTTCTTTCTTTTAACCCTTTAAATATATCATGCACTGCCTTCCAGCCTGTGAGATTTCTTTTGAAAATTTCTCTTATAGTTTTATGGAGATCTCTTGTACATGACAAGTTACCTCTCTCTTGCTGCTTTCAAGACTCTCCTTTTGTCTTTGTCTTTTGACAGTTTGATTATAATATATCTCGGTGTGGTCTCTGTGCATCTACACTACTTGGAATTCATTAAGCTTATTATATTTATATATTCATGCTTTTTTTTTTTCAAATTTGGGGAGGTTTTAGCCATTATTTCCTCTAATAATCTCTCTGCCTCTTTCTCTCTCTTCTGGAACTCCTATGATGCATATATTGGTTCACTTGGTATCTCATAAGTCCCTCAGGCTCTGTTCACTTCATTTTCAGTCATTTTTCTTTACTCCTCAAACTCAATAATTTCAAATGACTTCTGTTCAAGTTCCTTAATACTTTCTTCTGTCTTATTGAGTCTGCTTGTGAACCCATCTTGTGAATTTTTCAGTTCAGTTATTATATTTTCCAGCTCCTTTATATCTCTTTGTTTTTATTCTCACTTTGCTCATATACTTTTCCCCTGATTTCCTTTAGTTTTTTCTCTGTGTCTTCTGATAGCTTTTTAACAAACTTAAGACTCTTTTTAAAGTCTTTGCCATGTATGTCCAATTGGTATACTTCTTTGTGGACACATTCTAAAGATTTTCTTTCTTTAAGTGGGCTCTATTTCCATGTTTCTTTGTATGCATTGTGATCTTATGTTGAAATTTAGACATCTGAAGAAACAGCTACCTCTCCCAGTTTTTGGAGATTGGTGTGGAAGCCATTCATTAATTAGTGGGACTTTGGGCCTTGGGAACAGTCTGAGGTAGAGCCTTGCGTTCTTAAGTCTTTTCTGGGCATACATCCTTCTGGGTCTATGTGTGTGTGTTTTTTCCTTTCTTCAATTTTCCTGATCTGCTTTTAAATGTTTTATTTCCCAAGAATTTCATCATGCTTCTTCTCAGGGCCTTAGATGTTCTATTGTATTCCTCTGCCTATAATCTCTTGCCCTCATGTATTTGTGCATCTGTAGTGCCCTGTGATTTTCATGTACTGTGGCACCCATCAACTGCTTTCTGTGGCTTAGATCCAATCTATGCCACCATTTCCAATCTGAGCTCCTATTCAGGTGAGACAGAAAACATTCCCTCAGGCATCACACAGATAGGTGAGAACAATGCAAACAAGTCCCATCCCAAAAGAGGGAACCAGGAATTGGGCCATTGCTTCCCAGCTGTGCCACATCATGTTGCAGAGAGAGTTTGGCAAGGGCAAGTAAAAATCTGGAATTTCCTACCATCTTGAATGTGGCTTTTCCTTGATTGGGCATTTACTTGGTTGCTGCAGATATTTGACTGGTTTGCAGAGCTCCTATAAAGTTGTTCTATCAGTCTGTAGCTCTTTACTTTTGGTTTCCCTGGGGAAACAAGGCATGCTAATTTCACGGTCTGCCATCTTGCTCTAGATTGGCTTTTATTTGGTATTATTTGTACTCTTTGTCTTCATCATTGATAAAAACAAGAGAGAGGTGCCTGTATTACTAATTAAGTATGTTAAAATAACCATTATGCAGGAAAAAATGGCAATAATGGGCCAGGAAGGGATGTCCCAAAATAGTGTCAGTGTCATTGTCAAAAAGAAACAATTTCATTTTGCTGTGTGGGAAAAAAATGTCACCAAGTAGATTTTTCTCCTTACACCCATTACTTCTCCCACAATAGAAAATACTACCTCTGTGAAGTTCTGAATATTTCTATAAACTTAAGAATAATTTTAGACAAGTTTTAACTATTCGAGATATAGCTATTAATTAATTTCAAGTGTACCGTCTACTTTGTTCTCTTTTTTCTCTATAAATGCCACACAGTCAAGACTTTGCTTCTACAGTCATCCAAACTTGGATTATCATTTCCTCCTGTAGATGCTATTCATCCTTACAGATCCACATAAAACTCCACTGCTTTCTAGAATTCATCTCTGAATGCTCCAACTTATAGTTTCCTTCTTTCTTAGGATTCTTACTTTTATTTTTTAATTTATTTTATTGTGGTAACATTGGTTTATAAAATTATATAAATTTCAGGTGTACATCCTTATATTTTAATTTCTGTGTAGATTACATCATATTCACCACCCAAAGGCTAATTATAATCCATCACTACTCACACGCCTAATCAGCCTTTTCACCTTCCTCCTACCCCCGTTCCCCTATGCTAGCCACCAACCTTTGGATTCTTGTTACAGGCAGTTATACACACTGGAACATTTAGCTATCTAGAATTGAGCAGGAATGCTTTGCGCTGATAGGGCAGATACTATTGTGACCTAGTACGTATCTCCCAGGTCAAAAAAGAAAAAAAACAACCAGAAACAAAACACACTGGCAAATTCTTGATCCAAGACACTGCTATACTAGAAAGGATGTAGAGGCCAGGTAACTAGAAATGGTGGATCAGGTAGAAAGGGGAGACCTACGTGTCCACAGTGGGGAGCTAAAGGAGGAAAGAATAAGAAGGAGTGAGGGAAGGCCTATGGCTGAATACTTGCTCAATCATAGTTTTACCAGGGACCCATTCTTCCCATTAGCATTACTTTCATCTCAGATTTCTATTTTCATATTGCTTTAATTTTATGTACCCGGCATATGAAATGAAATCTTCTTGGTTGTATGAAGATGAACTCATAATTCTGTGTATGAGGTAGTGTGTTGGTTCAGTAATAAGAGTCTTTTCTTCTTTCTGGAAAAGTGCAAACCACGTATTACATAAAGTAGAGTTTGATATGTACTTTCTCACATTATTGGCATATTATGCAGTCTAATTTACATTATACTGAGAAAAAGTTTTAGAGATTACTTAAAAGATGAATGAACCCTGGGGTTGGCCTCGTGGTGCAGTGGTTAATTTTGTACACTCTGCTTCAGTGGCCTGAGGTTTGCAGGTTCAGATCCCAGGTGCAGACCTACACACCACTCATCAAGCCATGCTGTGACACTATCCCACATAGAAAATAAAGATTAGCACAGATGTTAGCTCAGGGCCAATCTTCTTCAACAAAAAAAAAACTAAATAAAGATGGATAAACCCTATAATTCTAATTAAAATGTCTCTTTCCTATATAATTCTTTGGAAATGGCTCAGTGAACGTGACTTATAATATTGGAGTTTGGATAAATTTTAAAGATAAACCTCACACAACGTTTGAAGAATACAGTTTTCCATTCCTGTACTTTACAAATATTTTTAATCATATCTTACAGAGTTCAAAAAGAAAAAGAGCAGAGATACAACTCTGGTCAAATCAGAAGCTTATCAGGTCAATCATCTTAACCTGTACTCCGATCTATTTGTTGGGAAGTCAAGTGTGATTTCATGGCCATACCTTTTATGAGAATACCTTTATTGCGACGTCTGTTAGAATCCCTCCAAAAAACACAGGCTACTATTATTGTTCATATAATCCATTTTGACTGTTGCTAATGTTATACTATAACATTTCTTTATCTATGAAGCCAGCATTTCTGACTATGAGGCTCAAGAAAACTATTCTGCAGAGTGTATCTGGTCATGAAATCACGTATAGCTTCCCAACAAATAAATGAGAGTATGTGTTAAGATGATTTACCAATTAAACTTCTGAATTGAAGAGAGTTGTATCTCTGTTCTTTTTCTCTGGTTCATCTCAGCTTTTATGTTAACCTGGGAATCATGTCAAATAGATAATAAATAGAATTGTCTCACTAGGAAATCTTAAATCATATGTATTTTCCAAAAACATGTTTTGGCACATATTTTTGGACTGGGCCAATCCAAAGGGTCACTGAAGTCCAGATCATCATTTGAGGGATATGGTACATAGGGAAAAGAACTGTACCCCATGATGACAGTGGAGTTTATGGGCTGATTGCAAGAATGATATTCAAAATATCTCGATTATTAACTTTGGGCAAGTTGACAAGCAACTTTTAAGAAAAAAGTTGGCTATGTAACTTGCCCAAAAGACACAGAGCTATTAAGTGAGAGTCAGGATTCAAATCTGAATTTGTATGGATCTCTTTTTACTTCCTCCTACCTTGGCCCACATTCCAGTCCTGTCATACTTGCATAAAGCTTCTCTACACAAAACGTTCAGTGGAAATTTAGCCAGAATACAAAGGGCTAGAATCTATTAAATAATGGATTTAAATAATTAGCTTGCATTTCTCTGAAATGGTTTCCACTGTCTGTTCTCTTGGGCTTCTAATTAATCTAGGTCTCTTTCCATTATCTGCTTTTCCTCAACTGAATTTCATGGCTTCATTTGTTAATTACTTCTCTCTCTACTGTAAATATTACCAGGCTTAGGATGAGACTGGAACCATTTTAGTATTCTTTTCTGCCTAATTAAGGCACATTCTTGGACAGAATTTCTGAAGATCTCTACTCTTTCCATAGATATCTGGTCATGGGCAGTTGTGCTTCTCACTCACCTTAGGCTGTGCTTTTTTCTCCCAAGAGGAGGATGTTTGAGTCGTGGTTGTTGAGTTAGTGGCCATGTCAAGCTCAGCAACAGCTCTTTTAACTTGTCTCTCCTTAGGTTCTATTATATGATTTGAGGTTGCTTCAATACTTTCAATATTTGCACTGGATGTGAGTTGACAACATTTGCTTAGTGACAAAAATTTTTTCAGGCTGTATGTGCTTTGTGTTGTCTTGGGAGAACCAACCATGCCTTCTGCTGGCTTCATGGCTTCTTTCACTTGATCTTCAAATTGTTCTCCTACGTGTTCTTCTTGTGCTATCTCTCGTAAAACAACTTCATCCTCATCAGACATTGGTTCCTCCTCTCTGCCACTTTCTGAATCTTCTTGATCAATATCATGAGCTACTAACCGAATGATAAGATCTTTTTTGCTCTGAACATCTTTTAAAAGCTCCACCTTGGTGATATCTGGCTTTCTTATATTCTGAAATGAATTTCTGCAGACAGCCTAGAATTGAAAGTACAACGAATATTAAGAACAAGTGCCTCGATCATTTCTCCTGTGGTTCTATCGTAATATACATATTTTAATATAATTTATAGTTTCAATTTAAGTAGTATTATCTTTAAATGAGACTTGTATATTAATGATATTTTAAAAAGAAGAAACAAATGAAAATTATAAGAAATATTTGTTGGTGTCTATCATTTCTTTGACATTCAGAGATCACGTTGAGCTACTGTATCTTACTACAAAGTAGCAGAGGAAGGCCTAACATAGGTTCTTTTTCCTTTTGCTTAAAGTTTATATTTTGTTGCATCATAAGTTACTTTTTGTTGTTTTCTTTTACTTTGAAAGTTTTGTGGCAGAAGTAGATATGATCATCTATTTTTTCTAAAATTCTAGATAGAGAATGATAGATAAACCTAAATGCACATATTTTCAACAAAAAAGCAAGGTATTATCTGCTCTTGACTTGCAAAAAGATGAATAACAAAAACTGTGAAAGTCTTTGACTCTAATTCCTCTCCTTCCATTCCTGATTCTTTGGACCCATTTTCCAAAAGAATATTCAAAACATAAATCTTCATTTTTTATCTCATCTCTCTAGTCAAATCTTACTTTCCATTTTCAATGTCTAAAGACAGATCAAAGAAAAGACAATTATAATTAAATAACAAAATTCCCCCAATTCTGTAGCCTTTAATGATGCCACAAAACCTCCAAATTGATTTAATAATCACACACCTCAACATCCCTTTCGTTTTTCAGATAATAGAACCCTAAAAGAATATCTTCTTAAAAAAAAAAATACAGAGTCAGCCTCCTTAAGAAATTAAAATACAATCTATTTTGATTTTCTGTGTTAGTGGAGGGAACCAGTGCTTTAGAAAATCCAAGATCAATCTATATGGCTTTGGAATTTGTTACTATATATGATTTTAATATATATATGCCTAGTGTGCTGGGAACTTATGGTACTTCAAAACAGAAACTAAAGCTCTGGGGTGGAGCCAACACCTGTCGAGGTTCTCTGATCTAATCTAGTGTTTTGTTTCTTCTCTTGTCCCTGAACTGGAGATAGATAGTATTGGTACAAATCAAATGTCTTAATAGAGTTCTTGCTGTCTGCTGCTTTATTTACTTGTTTTCTATTTTTAGGATGGCTTTTCTTTCCTTTAAGAAAACAAGAGTAATTGTTCTGGTTGAAATAGTCTCTTGCTGCTTTCTGTAGTCTATAAATGGCTTAAGTAAAGAGAACTTGTAACTAAGAGTAAGATTTGTGACAGACAATTCTACAGATAATTAAAAATTGACGTTGAGTAGTGTTATTCCACAGTCTGTTCACACATAGTCTACTCCCAAGGGATTACTTATATATAGAAGGCAGCTCTGCTTACCACTGTACCACTAAGACACACGAGATTACTTATGTATAAATGAAGACTATTCAGTAATATGCTAATGCAATGATGAGAACTCATATGGAAGAGAGAATTTCATAGCTGGAAAAGACTGTCATCTGGCCCCAAAAATTTAGGGCAAAACAGATTAGTGTCTCAGCCTATGATAATCTCAGTATTTGGGTGTGAAAACATACGGCACTAATTAACATATTTACCAGCCCTGAGACTTAGTTCAGTGGGTTGCAGGACAGTGTTGGAAAAAATTCATTTCAAGTTTATGCTCCAGAGAGAATGGTTCTATGAAACTTTGCTCATTTTCCAGGCCACAGATTATATCCCTAAGCACACTAAATCCTCTTATGAGTGAACCCTATCAGTACAAGGGGCTTTGGTAAAAATCAAAATGTGGTCAGTCAGTATAACTCTATTGGCCAGACAATCCCTTTGTCCTCAGTGGTCTAGTTTCCTTTTAACATGGACATCATCTTGGCATTTTAATGGCCCAATTAGTTTAATACATTTGGGGCTCAAGTATGGGGCTGCCGGTCAGACCTAGGTCTCTAGCAAGAGAAAATGGGTTCATAAAAATGGCAGCATTAGGGCAGCTGGGTCTAGAACAAGGATAGAAGAGGAACGAAAGTTGGCCCTTCTTTAGAGTGTAGAAGAAATTGAGGAAGGCTAACATAACTAAAGTGAAATAATACGTATCATCTAAGAATTTGTAGTCTGTTTGTTCATGAATGTTTCTAAAAGTAAAAAGTACCAATGCCATAGAGCCTTAAGTTTGAGAAATTACAACTATTTTAGATAGTTTTTGAAACTGCATATATCCTGATAGTCTATTAACTGGTCCTTTTAAACACCTTAGATATCCACAATGAAGAACTACAGGAACTATATGAGATTATGTATCTTCTGAATCTTGAAGATGATAATTTCAGTCAGCCTGATTTTACTGTGAAGTCTATGTCCCTCTATTCCCACTCTATTAAAAAAAATGCCAGTTTAAATTGATTGTCTTAGGAAAACTAGCCTGAGACCGTTGGAGTGAGCCAGAGAGCGGATATGGTGAGTCCCAGTAAATCATATGACTATATGGATGAACCACTTCAACAATTCTCCTATTGGGCTGGACAATAACAGCAAAAATATGCATTCCCATGTACACATTTGAGAAGGGAATCACAGAACAACCGTTTATCACTATTTTTTTTCTATCGTTTTTGCACTTACCTCTAAGGGTTTTACAGCCAGTCGTCCAGTCCTATCCAATGAGATACGTCTTTCTCTCTTCAACTTTCCTACATCAGATGTGTCTGAGGAGTAACCTCTCCCACTTATTGATACTCTTCTCAGTTCTTCTATGTTATGTCCAGTTTGTCTTAAACACTCCATCTTAAGTTTCTCAAGAGGTTGAGTTTTTACAGAAATTACTGCTAAGTGTTCTGAGATAATGTGTGGATCTATTTTGATTGGTTTATTCCCAACATGTGGAACTATTTTAATTGGAAATTCCTCTCCAAATGAATCTTGAGCTAAGTCTTCTTCCTCTAAGTCAGGGATCATTTTACCAGCATGCTCTTGTGCCTTTTGAACAATTCTATTAATGTCCAGATCTCCAAAGAGATTTGGATTTGAATTCTTTGAGCTAACTGTATCTAATGGAAAATTTGAAACTCCATTAATAATCAAATTAGCCACTTTTTTAGGGAAAACTCTGTTTGTATCTTTTATATCATCATAAAGTTCGTTATGAGTTCCAAACTGTTGCAGTACTTCACTATAAACAGAATCAATAATTTGAGAAACAACTTCTACACTTTCTGGATTTAAAAAGTGTTCCTTAGGATCAGCAGCAACAAGACTGATATTACTTTTGGAAATTTCAGCTGTCACAGACTTTGTCAGTTGAGATGCAATTTTATTTAAGTCAGGCTTTAAGTTTTTTGCATCTTTGCTTGAGGCACTTGGCAACCTTACTATTTTAGCCAAGAACAAGGCCAACGCTTCCTCCAAAAACATGGCATCTAACATAGCACCGTTTTTGCACGGAAACTTTTCCTGGTACTTAAATCCATCAACAATTTTGACCGCTTTTTCCAAAATTTTGACAGCTTCAAGGACTAATTCTGAACTTGATACTTCTTCCTCTACTTGACGTTGAAATTCAGAATTGGAAATTTCCTTCACCATTAAAAAACCTATTATATCAGAGAGGATATTGCTCTTACCCAACAAATCTTTAAATATAGAAGTATAGGAGCCAGAGTGCTTTAAAACACTGGTATAAACAGAATTAACTACTTTTTCAATAGTTTCATTCTCAGCTAAAGGTACAGTAGGCAACTCCTTGGCTGGTGGTACAAGTTTAATCTTACTTTTGGAGATAAATTCTTGAATTGAATTTAATATTTTTGAGGTTATTTTTTGCATTTCTGTTTCAAGAGATTTGTTTCTTTCCTTATCCACTTTTGGAAACATAAATAAAAGCTTTGATAAAAAGTTGACAGCAATTTCTTCTATTATGTTATAAGGCAGTATATGAGTATGTGATGGTTGAGGCTGGGGAGCATCAGCAGTTTTGATAACATCTTTAAGAATATTTTCAACAACACTGTCAACTTCTGCACACTGATAGGGAGTTAGGTCTCCAGAAAAATAGTTCTGCAACTGATTACCAGCTACTTCTCGTAGAACTAAGTCAACTATGGTTTCTGAAAGGATTCTGCATCCACTGGCTACACAATTTTGTATAATCTCTTGTGATCCAAACTGTGACAAGAGATTATTATACATAGACTCAACCACTAATTGAATAATTTCATCATCATTGGGATGTAAGGTTTCCACATACCGTATAATCATATCTTCATCTTTGGAGATCTCTGTTGTAACTGTACTTAATAACTTCATTTGAAGGAAATCCAGTTCTGTGAACAACTTGCCCTCAGATGTTTCTGCTTTGGTGTTTGATACTGTTGAGAAAATTTTAGATAAAAGAGCAGCAATCACATTCCCTAAAAATTCATGAGGCAGCATGATGGTGTATGGTGATGATGTTTGACAGTCTTTGCTGGCTGTTTGAGCCACATTTTGGACCTTTTTAACAACATCCTTAGATTCCAGAGGAAAACAAGCTGAAGCTGGAACATTATCAGAAGATATCAAATTAAGTTGATGTTGAAAAATTTCATTTATCACAGTGTTAGTTAGTCTTCTTGCTAAACTTTCCCCATTACTCTTTATATTCTTACAAATGGCGTCTTGAGATCTATATTCCTTCAAAATATTGCATATAGAGGAGTGAACAACTTTGTTGACTAGTGTTTTATCAGTTGCTGGTATTTTATCTGGAAAAGGTATCTTATCTGAAGAGGAATTTTTAGTCATTTTATATATATGTGGCATTTTATCTGCCGTTATTTTCTGAATGCTAGATGATGCTTCTTCTCTAGTTGATTCTTTATGGCTGGGAGATACTTTAGGAACTGATGACACTTTATCTACAGGTGAAGAAAACTTATTTTCCTTATCTGGCCTGAATACCTTAATTTGAGCATTTGAAAACTCCTTTAATAGTGAATTGAGAAGTTTCATAGCTGTGTCATAGAGTTCAGCTTGATTTTCACCATTGCTTACTTTCTGACATTTATCACATGTTTGTGTTTCTGGTGAGGAAGAAAAGATCAATTTGTTAACTATTTCAGTGATAACATCTTCTAAAAATTTAGCAGGAAAAATTCCAGGTTTACTTTTTGGTAGGTGCTGAAGACTGGCTGTTTTACTAGGTTCATTTTTAATCTCAGCTTTCCTTTTCTCTTTGTCTCTCTCTTTCTCTTTATTTTCACCCCCGTCTCTCTCTTTCTCTCTCTCTCTCTTTCTTTCTTTATCTTTCTCTCTCTTCGTCTCTTTCTCTCTGGCAGGGAGATTTTTGTTAATTGAAAGGGATGAATCCTTTGCTGAAATAGACTGTACAAAATCTTCGCCAACCTCTTGAATTACATCCAATGCTGTTTCACTTGGGGGGCTCTGGAGTTTTGAATAATCTGCTGATTCTTGAGAATAATCTCTTTCTAATATATCATCATAAATATTTTCAATGACATTTTGAACACTTTCATAATCTGAGTATTGTGCCTCATTTATATCTACTTGAACTGGAGAGTCTTTTCCCCCCTCATTGTTTGGCCTTTGGTCAACTGTTCTCAAAGTTTTCTCTGTTGAGCTCCCTGTATTTCTCACTTTGGATGTCAAGGAAGATAGCTGAAAGGACTTGTCTTCTTTTTTGAATGAATTTTCTGATTTGTCAATCTTCATTTCATCGTCTATCTCAAAATATGGTACAAGTATTTCCTTCTCACATTCTCTATCATCAGTAGCTACTGGAAATTGTGTATGTACCTCATTACCTTGCCCCTCCTTATCTTTTGAAGCTGATATGCTTTTATTCTCAATTTCCTTATTTTTAAGTGTTATCCTCAAATCTGGCTCCTGAGTATCTTTACTTTTCACACTAGTAGTTGGAGAAGTAACTTTTGATACAGTCTCATTATGTTTTTGAATTGAAATTCCCATTTTATTTTTATTCTCTTTTTTTTTATTTACCACACCTGCAGGTGACCCTGACAACAAGTTAAACATGTTGTTTGCCATAAATTTAGTTAGAGAGGTAACTATTGGATCTTGGATGTCACCTTTCCTCATTGATGCTTCCTCAGTTTTGAAACTCTTCTTTCTACTCATTGCACCTCTGTCTATTTCCAAAGTGTCCAACACATTTTTCTGGTCTGAGGTTGAAGAAGTGTATTTATATGATTTTTCTGGTAAAGTAAGTTGGTTCCCTTTTAAGCATCTGTTTATCTGTGTAGAGATTTTCTGTGGTAGGTGTTGAACCCTTTGGGTGATGTTATCTGGGTTTAGAAATGAAAAGAAGGTGGAAGACCAGTCTCCTGAAAAAAGTGGTTGAATCTTGAAAGCAGAGATTGCCTTCTGGGCTAAAGCAGCAATCATTTCTATAACAATGTTACTCTTATCATCTTTCTGAATATCATTAGACTCGTAATTTCCTATGAACTGATCATACACAAAATTGGATATTTTATCAACTGTATCTTTACCAACTGGTGGAAAACAGAACACTTCTTCAGCATTTGGTAGAACTTTAATTTCACTTTTTCTAAATTCTCCTATCAGAGAGTTTGCAAATTTTATAGCCAAGCTGACAACCTCTGGCTCTGGCATTTCTTTTTTCTTAGAATCTTCAGTAATACTTGGAAAAGAATAAAATTTGTGAACAAGGTCAACGATTACATCTTCTAAAAATGTAGCTGAATATAGAGAAGGCTGTGCCTTTTCTTTACCAGCTTTAGTAAGTACAGAGACATGGTTATAATCAGATAAGTAACTGGAAGATGATTCTTCACCATGTAAAAATGGCTGCAGATGATGATCCATGATTTCCTTCATAATGAAACCAGCTATTTTACTGAGGAATGAGCCTCCTCTTTTGTCTGCATCTTTCTGTACTTCAGCTTGAAATTCAGATTTTTTCAAAATATTATTACATATAGAGTCAACCAAATTCTCAATCATTTCTAACTGCACACTTTCTGCATTCTCCTCTGACCTGGCAAGACGGATCTCATGTTCAGAAATTTCTTTGATAATTTCATCAGTCAGTTTTGAAGCTTCATCCGCAAACTCATAATCTGGTAAAACCTCTTCCTTTTCTAGTTCACTTTCAGTGTCAGTTGAAGGGAACATATGCACTAGAAGCTTGGAAATCATATCTTCTAAAAGAGAACGAGGCAGCACAGTAACACATGATGGCAAGGAGTAGGTATCCCTCATGATGACACTGAGCACATTTCTGATGATATTATCAGCTTGAAGGGAAGAACAAGAAGAAGATACCAATTCTCCTGAAACCAACAACTGCACCTGATAATCATAAATTTCTTCCAATAGCAAATGATATATTTTCCTTCCAAAACAAATACTGTCACTTTGTATAGCCCTATATACTTGAATCAGAGATTTATATTCATCTAATATTTTTTCATAAATTAGGTTGACTGTTTTTTGAACCATTTCTTTATATCCTTCTGAAAAACACATATCATCATCAGAGTTATCTGCAACTAAAATCTCTGATGTGTTGAACTCCAGAACAATTGACTTTACTAATGTTGTAACAATGCCAGTAATTGTGGCTTTTACTGTATCTGGGTTTTCAGCAGCCAAGACATTATGTGAGAATGCATAAAGGAGTTTACATAAAAGCTCAGAAATTACTTCCTCGAAAAAGACAGCTGAGTTCACAATGAAAGACAACTCTCTTTGTTTAGAATCTATTGCTTTTTGTTTACAAGTTTGATCAACTGCAGCTGAAAGGAGAGTTTTATCTTCAGATAAAAATGACTGAAGATGATGGTTAAATATTTCTTTTATTATACAACTTGCTACTTTTGAAACAGGTATGTTACTTATACCTTTTTTATTTTTTGTAAGAGACTGGTATACATTTGAATGTGAAAGATCAGCATAAATGGAATCAACCATAGACTGGATATCTTTTTCTGAAATCTTGCTTTGTTTTTCATTCCCGTGTTTAATAATACATATTGCATGTTTTGAAATTATTGACATGATTTCATTTATCAGTTTTAAGACAGTCTTACTTAGGTCTGATTGACAAGTATCTGGGTGTTCTGCACTGGAGGCCAATGGACTTATCTGAGATATAAGCTGGGTGATGATTTTTTCTAAATGAGTATGTGATAGCATAGTAGTATATATTGTTGAAGCTTGTCTTTGGAACCTTGATTTAGTAATGTCACACTGAACTCTCTTTATCAAAACATTAGTACTGAGTTTGGAGTGTGACTTAAAAGGAAGCTTTCCTATAAGATTTGGATGAATTTGGAAATCAAAAGTTTCGGCCAGGACGATTTTAGTTATCTTTGCAGCCAGTGTCTTAGTGTCACTTAGAAAATCTTTATCAGGCATTATTTCCATATCATATTCTTGCAAAACTTTGCTGTACACCATGTCAATAATGTTTTTGACTATATCTGTCTCCACTGGAGGCAAACAGAATTGTTCCTCAGCATTCTCTAGAATGCTAACTTGGGCTTTTGAAAATTCCTCTGCTATCAAAGTTATGAGTTTTTCAGCTTTATCAAACAGTTCATCTTCTGAATCTCTTGCTGATTTCATTTGTACAATGCCTAACACCCTGTGGAATATTTTGCTTAAGACCCCAGAGACCACATCTTCCAAAAACGTTGAGGAATAAACAGTGGCAGAAAACCACTGCCTTCTCTCATCATCAAAATATGTGTATGACGAAGAAGGTAATGACTTCCCATCCACAAACGGCTGAAGATGTTGTTGACAGATATGTTTAATGATAAAACCTGCTATTCTATCAATAAGAACATCATCACTGCTTGTGATATTTTGCTCAACTGATTCTTGAGACTCAGAGTTTTGTGAAATATTTTTGAACACTGAATCAACGAGATGCTGGACATCATCTTCTGAATAAACAAACTTGGTTTCTTCTTCATCTTTTGAAAATCGAATTTCATGTTGGGAAATTTTCATCCTAATATCACTGATTATCTTTGAAGCAATTTCATTGAAATTCACTCTTGATCTGTCTTTTGGAGTTTCTTTGTTTGGAACAATGCTAGATGCAGAAGGAAAGATCCTAGATAATAGTACTCTGATCATATCTTCTAAAAATGTGTATGGTAGCAAGGTGTTGTATGGAGATAAACTCTGACTTGGCTTGGTAGATTTACTGATATTACTAAGAACATCCTGAAAAATATTCTCAGCTGTTGAAAGAGAATAGGAAGATGACAAATCCCCAGAAAATAATGGATGAAGAAGGTAATCTGTAATAGCTGCTACAATTAAATTGGTAATATTTTCCACAAAAATATCACTGTCTTCAAGTTCTTTATCAACTTCAGGGTCCAGCCCATGCTGTTTTAAAACGTTTCCATAAACTGAGGTGACGAGTTCATCCACAATATCTGTATCTACAGAGGAGTGAGACTGTTCTTTGTCATCATACAGAATATGAATTTTAGCTTTGTCAAAATGGTTATTTATTGAGTTTACTATTTTTTGGGTCATTTTTTCTAGTTCAATTTCAGTGTTATGCTTTGGACTGAAAATCTTTGATAAAAGTCTGACAACAATTTCCCCTACAAATGTGTGAGGGTAAATACCTAAGAGTGATGGTGTCTGGGGTCTGTGTGACTCTACGACTTCACTGAGAACCTGTTTAACCATATTCGATACTGCATCCGATGGAGTGTTTGGATGAGGTAAACCTTCTCCACACAAAAATGGTTGAAGATGATTTTCAATAATCGCTTGAATAATAAAACTGGCTATTCGGTCAACCATGATTGGACTTCGGCTGATTATGCTTTTCTGTATTGAAACAAGACAGTCAGACATTTGTACAAGATTGCTGTAAACAGAATCCACCATCTTCTGGAGGTTTTTTCCTGTGCAAAGATATTGACTATCATATATAGTGAACCAAATTTTATGTTTTGAAATGGCTGATATAACCTTATTTATTATACAGGTAGACATTTCATTAAAATCTGAACTCCTGAAATATGTGTTTCCCAAAGAAGAAGCCTTACTGGGTAGAGGAATGAGTTGACATAAAAGTCTTCTGATTATATCTTCTAAAAATGAGTGTGATAACATAGTGCTATAGCCTGTTGAAGATCTGTGTTGAGAAGTAAATTGTCTCAGGTTATTTTGAAGTTTCTGCAGTATAATTTCAGCTTTGAGAGGGTAATATGAATTAGGCATGTGCTTTCCCCTGAAGCAAGATGGGAGTTGGTAGTCTAAAATCTCTAACAATATGCCATTAGTTATTTGTTCTGCTATTGAGGTATTGTCATGTGTCAGATTATTACCACAGGTCACTTGCAATTTATATTGCTGTAAAACATCACAATAAACTGAACCAACAATCCTACTAACAGTTTCTTTATGGATTGGTGGAAAACACTGCCTTTCTTCAGCATTCCGTAAAACAGTGACTTGTGCATTATTAAACTCATTCACTACATTGTTGACAAATAATGTATTCATCTCATTGAGCCGGGCCTCAGTGATGTTTTCATTTTTGCCCCAGAGTGAAAGAGAGAGATTAAAAAACAGTTCTGAGATTATTTCCTCCAAAAATGTGGCTGAATAAATACCTGTATTCATATCTCCTGGATATAGCTTATTACAGATGCCTATTGTATCCATATCCTTTGTTCCCTGTCTTTTAAGAAGAGATGGCACAGAAGAGGAATTCACTGAACATTTCTTGCCAAATGGTGCTCGTATTTTGGAGCTAATTACACTGGGATTATTCAGGGATCCTGTCAAACCATTACCATTATAACTCATGAACCTTAAAGAGCCTTTACCTTGTCCCAATTCTGTTAATTCTGGCCCTTTTGCTTTTATGAAACTAGACTGTATTTCTCTTGTTTTATACATTAAATGCTTGTTTGCAAAAGGTGGACTTTGGGGGACTTGTATACCGTGACATAGTTTGTCCATCAATGATTTAACTAAGCTATGGGAAATAACAGTAAGCATAGAGTCCGATGACAACAAATCTTGATCCATTTCTGCCAGGTTTTTTGAAAGGTCTGACATATAATCACCTTGAAATTGTTCACAGTCCATTGCTCCCTTACAATAATCAAATTCTCCACTTTCTACACTTTGAAGTATTTTAAAAAGTTGACATTCTTCTGCTGATGTCCCATCAGAAAGAGGTAAATTATCAGCAAAGACACTGTTTGTGCATTTTTCCAAAAGTGTTCTGATAAGTTTTTCACACACAACATTGAGAAGAAAAAATGATTTTGGGGTGATCTCTAAGTTATTTCCAAGTATTCTACTACTTGGCTGATCACTTGATTTTTTATCAGAATCCATAACCTCACCTGGGTGTTCATCTGGTAAAAATAAATCTAAAACAATATTAAAAACTTTATTGACTACTTCCTTGGATTCACGAGTTTTTAGGCTACCAACCAGACTGTCTAACTTATATGCCAGATAATTTAATTTATTTCTTTGAATGAGACGATCAATTTGGTGAGTAGAGGATTCCCAGTCTCTGGAGGCTTTCTGTCTTTCCACTGTATTCGTTTTGTTGCAAATGGGCACATCACTGCTTCTAAGCATGGAAAGTGATTTATTTCTTCCAGTGTTTTCAAGGTGATGACTTATTCCTATTTCTTTGGATAGTACATGAATCACTCCTATTAAGAGATCCTGAAAGAGATCATCAAAGTCAGCTGTAGCTACTCCTGGGCAGTAAATATACTTTGTTTTTAAAGGAAACATTTGCTGTGCAATGTCAGACTCTATAATGTTACTATTAAAAAGGATTTCAATAATGCTTTCAGAAATATTTAAAGCAAGTTCTCCAACAGAAATTGACCTGTTCTCAAACACTTGAGAATCAATTGAAATAATCTTGTTAAATGCTGCATTTTGGCTTTCACATGCTTTCTCTTTTTCTCTACCATCTCTGGTGCTATCAGAAATGCTAAAAATTAAATGGCAAATGACAGACTCAGTGAGACATTCACAAAATTGATAAAGTGATGAATCCTTGTATATGCTTCTTAGAGGCTGTTTTGAGTCACATTTTTTTCTTGGCAAAGTAGAAATAACAGATACCTTC